>NC_092031.1:17556161-17783661 GCF_042242105.1 Pempheris klunzingeri
TCGCCAAGAACAAATATGATGCAGCCTCAGTTGCCTGGTGGATAAAATAAGAAAAAAAAAGTGTCAGAGCACAGGGAATGAAAAAGAGAGATGACCAGATCACCTCCAGCAACAGAGCCTCCATGCTCAGAGAGAGGAAACTGAGAGGTGAGAGCCTGTGTTGATGAGTGGGAAGAATCCAGTGGGGTGAAGAGCAAAGTCGGCCAACTCGACGAGCTCCTCACTGCAAGAGATAAACAGATCAGCAGGGCCAGTGAAAAAGGCAGCCAGCCCTGAAATATGGCAAACTGAGATGTGACACTTTCAAGTAAAAACTCTAAATAGCAGCTGTCTGAAAAAGAAATAAGTTCTCAGACTGAGTGATTAAGTCTAGGAAGGAGCTGTCTAAACTCTCTGAAAGCTGTGAAAGGGGAGCACTGCGGTGGGGAAAAGAAAAAAGCTGGAGGAGATGCTGCAGGTCAAATACAAGATGTGGGACCAAGAGGAGGCAGAGAGGAAAGAGATCGGACACGTCACAGAGAAAAACACCCAAGGTATGCTGCCACGGCTCATTTTTATTCTAACAAGTGATGTCAGAAGACGTAAGATCTTTGGAAGAGAAATAAAATAAACTGTCTCTTTTCAGGAGCTCAAAATGGGGGGAAAAAAAGGTGGAAGACGAGCAGCTGGAGCTGTATATGTAAAAAAAAAAACAGTGACAGCAGTTTGTCTGTCGCTTATCCTGCTAAGGAGGACTTGCTCCTCACTGCCCCAGCCCATCCTTCTCCCTTTACCCTAACCCCATCTCTCCTTTCTACCCATTCCCCAACTGCCTCTGCACCTCCCTCACTCCACTCCTCTTCCTCCTACCTTCATGTATTTCTTCAAAAAAGGTTAACCCTATGTGCTTCATGTGCTGCCCCTGTGTCTTTCTGAATAGACCCATAATGTAACATTATACAACAGCAGATGTTTTCAGTTCCTCATCATCAATCACAACACTGTCAGGGATGACAGTTACTTACTTACAATAAGTCATAAGTGGAAGGCTCCTCACTGCTCAAATACATTCAATATCCTTTTATTTGTGTTTGAGTCATACCTAATCCTAAAGCTAAAGTATTTTTCATAGAACTGCTGTATTAAGTTCACATTTCTGCATGAAAGTCAAATTTAAAGTTTCCTATAATAACTGCATACAGAACCTGTTTTTGTCAGCAGACGTGAAGCATATGTCCATAACTTTATTTAATGGACAGAGATACCTGGTTGAAGACATATCGCAATCTGCACAAGTTCACTTAGACTTGCTGTATTTCAGACGTCACAGTCTTCCGAGCACTTGACCTTTTCACTAAGTCAGTAAACACTCTTGGGGTAGCGGCCTGTGCTGGGAAAATACTAATTTCAGCATGCTTGTATTAAGATGAAGCTCAGTAAAGACAAAATTAATGCATGGACTAGTCCTGCAGCCGAAAGTCGGGCATGCTGTGAAAGTGTCCCATCTGATGCCCAAAAGCCGCCACTGGATTGGATCCATTTTAAAGTTATAAGTAATGCGTACAGCCTGTACAGCTTCTTTAGTAAGTTAATGGCATTGTCAACAGTGTTATAATGAAGAGAAAATAGCTCGGATGCAATGGGCCATAGCGAAGTGTAGACAAATCAAATATTAATTTGTTCTTCCCTGAATATTTTCTTGTAGCCATTTGACTTGTAAAATAAGACTGGAATAGAAAGGACTCAAGTGGACCGATGCGGACTGGAGATTCTCTCCAAGCAATGGTTGGGGAGGTGAGGACCCCAGAGAAGGTGGTCGGCAAACACAGAACCAGGGTGAGAGGGAATTTTCAGATGCAAGAGACCAAACATTTCCTGATGTAGAGCACTGAAGCCCATTAGGTGGCCCACGGGCTAGTACTTGCCCACCAGAGCCAAATCTCTGACCTGCACACATACCTGTCGGAACATGTTGAATTAAGTGCACAACATGTAAAATAAAGACAACGACAGAACAAATAAAGTGCTTGCTGTTCTATATTTATTTTGACCTCATCCCACACTGTACACTTCACCTACAACGCCATAGTGATCACGTGACCTACAATCTATGGTGTACTCCTGCATCAGATGCCCAGAGAAGTGGATGTGGTCTCATGGATCATGGTCGGGATCGGGCATCAGCTTTGCTAAGATAGCGAGGCCTGACAGAATGAATGCCCGTAGCTGATTGAGTCAGAAGTGGGAAAGCGGGAGAAAAAATGTGAATGAATGAGTAAGAAAGGCGCCCTCATTGAACCTGCTATAGATAGTAACTTCCCTGATGAAAGTGTCATGACTCAACTAGAACTAGATTAATACTGATACTAAAGCTACAGTTGCTTCCTGTAAACTGCAGCCAATTAACAACATCAAGACCCACCTGTTCAGAAAAACGTCACATCTGCTTTAGAATCCTCTCGTTCATGCTCCAGTTTCATCTTGGAAGTGACACAACCAATTTTCACTTTACTTTTGCCAACAAAAATAGTCACAGCCATTTTAGCCCACCTGCCTTCCTTTGAGCATTCTCTTGTCCCAGGTACTTCTCTTTTCTTTGATGAATTAATGTACCAACTCATTTAAAAAGGTCAGCTCTATCTTTATTGTTATTTAAAACCACAATCAGTGCTTTCAGTCATGTTACTTTTATCACTTTGTTTGAGTCCGAGGTAAACATTTAATCTCCCTGTTTCTTAAACAATGCTTAGACATGCTTAACAAATGCTTAGACTGTTTAAGCTTTTATGAGCTCACAGTAGCGAAATACAGATTCATGAAACATTTTGCTCAAAATGTCTCCTGCTTGGCCTTCCTCGTGCTGCCCTTACAGTCTCCATCTTATGTATATCATCATCATGCTCCATGTTCCTTTTACCATTATGCAAATGCCCTTGCTTTACCTCCCACCCGCAGCCTTCTGAAGCCTCCCTGTAATTTCTTCTATTCGCAGCTCTCTGATCTGTCACTGGGTTCACACCTCAGAGGCTCTGTCTCTCTGTGGGTACACCCTCTCGCTTATTTCATCTCTCCCTCCCATTTGCTCCTCATGTGGCCCAAAAACCGTGTCCAGGTCATGATCAAGTCCAGGAGTCTTTGATCGGGTTGCCACACTGCTTCATTGGAGGTCTGTTAGTGATTGGTTGCTGCAATATTTTAGAGGGCTGATTTGAAAACACCACAAAATGCAGTTTTTATTCAATACCTTATTAAAATAGGTGACAAAGCACTAGACGTCATTTGGGACATTCCAGGAAATCAACGCTGCCTCATTTTCTACCAGATGGATTAGCACCAAGTTTGGTGCACACATTCATGGTGTCCAGGGGATGAATTGTAATTACTTTGGTGTTTTTCTTACTTTTCTTCTAGCATCACCAGTAGGTTAGCCCAAGACATATCTGTTTTTGCATGCATAGAAAAAAGATTTTTTTTTATTTCAACTTGTGAAAAACAGAGGAGTTGCAGTTATATTTTTGCTCAGTGTACTTGGTTACTTTGTCTTTACTTCAAGCTTGACCACTATTTCTACTTGGTCTTAACTAAAACTCGATTGGACTCAACTCAAACTATCTTGTCTGAATCCTCATTAGGACATTCCATTAGCGTGAGTGTGTTCTAAGCAGCATCTATTTGACTCAACACAAAGTCAATGTCTTTACTCCAAACACTGCAATCCACCGAAGATGAAGGCACAAATCCCCAGAGTCTCCCTCATGCGAAGTGCCAAAGCGCCTAAACATCCACCAAGCTGAGCTGGAGTCTTCAAGCAATCACACTTCAAAAATTGAAAGCTTTTGAAGACATCGCGTGGTCTTTTCATGTACACCTCTGAGTCCATTTTTTACATTTCCTGTGTGAGGACTTCACTAAGAGACACACAATAGCTGAGGAGCTGGAGAGTAAGGCCTGTTGGGGAAATCCCAAAGCCTCCATAATTGGAAAACTTGAGACCTCTAAACGGAGACAATCATGGAGTAAATTGAAAAGGTTGACTCATGATGAATAGGTTGAGAATCATTTTTTTAAAAAGGCAATCTAGTTTGAAGCTTCTTCACGTTACAGGTCGTTATGTTTGATTTTTAATGTTGACCTAATGTTAGACACCCAAATGACTGCTTTTTATTATTTGGGTTGTAATGTCACAGTCCAAAAGTTAAATAATTCCAAAAGTTATCCTAACTTTTGGGACAATATAAAGCAGTTTGCTCATGTTCATCATCTTTACTACCATAATAAATTGTTATTCTAAACTGATATATAGGTCAAAACCACATACGTTGTTAAGATTATGAATTTTCCGCTGGATTCTTCCTGGAGCAGTCATGGCCAAAAGGTATGCTGGGAAAATCATAAAGGAAAGGGAAGTGACATGAAATGTGTAGCATAGAATGGTGTGGGAGGGGTTGAGAAGG
This sequence comes from Pempheris klunzingeri, assembly GCF_042242105.1. NCBI lineage: Eukaryota > Metazoa > Chordata > Actinopteri > Acropomatiformes > Pempheridae > Pempheris > Pempheris klunzingeri. The sequence continues at coordinate 17,560,595 of NC_092031.1, forward strand.
TTGATTGATTGTCAGACTAAAGCTGGATTTATTCTTTTACATCAAGATGTCCGGCCATAACCAAGCCTCCTGCGTAGGAGGTGATTTATAGTTCAGAGGAGGATGTAACCATTTGATGTTGAGTTGAGATTTGTGTTGAGTATTATCAGCAGCGTTGCCGGGTGCTACAAATCATATCATAAATGGACTCGAGAATCGTTGTATTTCAGTCCAAACTATTGTCCATTCAAACCCAACTGCAGACACACATCACATATATTGGTCCAAAGGCTGCGCCACAGATCACAGTATGTCCACAAGTTCACAAAGTTGACTATAATGGGCCCTGACTGTAGGCTAGTGTATTTCATGCAGGTTAGAGGACAAACTATTATTTCTAGGGAAGGCAATGTTGTTCTGTTGGTCTGTCGCTCGTGTGGTCAGTGGGTATGTCTGTCTGTTGTCCTCTGGTTGTCATCATTCCAATTATCTGGTCAAGACTGGAAGATCTCAGCAGCTATTGGATGTATTGCCACACATCTACACTGTTGCCCATAAAGTTGGAATAATTGTTCAATACCCCCAATTTTGTTAAAGCCTGAATACACAGTTTGCAAAGGTTAATTGTGGTTTAAGTTTCACTGTGATATTTTTGGAAGAGTTTGATCAATAAAGTTGAGATGGTATACACTTTATTTATCAAGAATAAATCACATTGTCACAATCATTTCATGAGAAGAGGTAAAAAACATTTTATTCCAACTTTATGGGCAACAGTGTACATCTCCCCCCAGGATAAGGGGTAATGAATCCCTGGTGCTCTCCGACTTCATCTAGTGACATCACCAGGTGAAGCTTTCAAGTGTCGGTTTATTACCAAATACCTGCCAAACTTTTGTGTCAGCCACAGCGGTACTAATTAACAAATGCTAACATACTATACGCACTAAACTACTATACGGAGCATCAGCAGGCTAGCACTGTTACTGAGAGCATGTTATCTTAAGCATTTAGCACTAAGCACATCCTCAAGGAGGCTGTAGTCTTCTACCATAAACAGAAAAAAACTAAAATGTTCTAACATGAATAACCAACATATATTTTGGCTCTTTATTACTATCTATGTATCTATATTAAAGAGTATTATCCCCCAATCCATTAATAACAAGCTTTGTTTAGGGTTGGATTTCTGATATTTATAACTATGTAAATATTACTTATTTTATATCATGATGACTTGTTTGTGGTTTTAGTATATTCCATCATACTGTAGATATGCTTCTACACCTGAAATCACAATTTTACCAAAGTATAATATAGTAAGAAATGCAATGTAACCTAATGGTTGTTGCATAAAAGTGTAAAAAACCAAAAAACATATGAGAGTGCAAGCTGTGCTACGTGTCCCCAGCTCATTCCCCTTGGCTTTTACATGACGAAGTGACTACTGATCACGAGAGCTCTCAGCCTTACAGACAAATTTGGGTTGAAAGAAAAAAGCCAGTGACAGATGGTGATTGTCAGAGTGTGCTGCTTCAATCCTGACTCTCTGGACGGTGTTTCGAGGGTTTGGACTGACTGATGTGGCTTATTTTAACAACACAGAGATCCTTCTTATCTCTGTTCTATCCCCATAATTCTGTTTTTAACTAATTATGGGAGGTCTGGACAGGAAGCCGCTCTACTCCTGAGCAGGTAACGTGGGAGGCTGACAAGCTCGGCAACCTTTCTGACTGTGTCTGTAGCCCCACTGTCAAACTGAACCGCTAATAACATTCTTTGATGGAGGGTTGGTGGTAGAGGAGAATAATGTGGGCTCAAAATGGTAGCAGGAAGATGTGAAGGGCGAGAAATCCAATCAACTCAGCTTCTAGTGAAAAGGAAGAAGACGGTCCTCTGTCAGAAAGCTATTAGCAGGAAGGAGATGAGAACTGTAAGGAAAGTCTCATGGCCTGATATTGCTCACTCGTGCAGATGACGCACTGTTTCCAGAAAGTCAAACAAAGAGTTTCAGATTTAGTTGAAGTTATTTTTACTAAGTTGGTGTCAGTGCAGCAGGCCGGCCTGGAAGCTAGGGAGATGCACAATTCCAGAACAAAAAAGTATTCCATTTTGTTTGCTCATTTTGTAGTATACTTTTGTTTACTACGATCAGCAGTTACAGTATCTTAACAGCTGGCAGTCTGAATTCACTAAATGCTGGAAACGGATTATGCTCTGTGCTGACTCAACAGCATCACGTCTGTTTCTGCCTACCCAATGATGGCTGCACAAGTCCCACTCACCTTTTAAAATGATTAGTTAAGTCAATTGAACACTGTTGCTGTTAAAAGGGGTAGGTCTGCATTCACTGTTACGATCAAAAGCAGCATGTGCATGAATTCAGTATACCTTTAACAGCTAGCGTAACGCTAACATAATGCTAACAATAGTTAATCAATGATGTGCTGTAACGTTACGTTGCTGATGTTAGTTTGAAAACTAGAAACGTAGACCTCCTTCCAACCTTTTCCTTTTAACAGTATCAGTTTTACACAAGCCCCAGGCATCAGTTGAGATGGGTACGATATGATTGGCCAGGCTGCAGTCGAGAGGTGGGACTTAGTGAAGGGTCAATTAGGACAGATACTGCTCGAAAGCTATTTCTTCCCCAGGTATTTATCCAGCTGAGAGCCTCACATCCCTCATCAGTCCCTTAGTGGGTGGCTTCAGGGAACAATCCAGCTGTCTGAAGTGAAATGACTGACCACAGCACCCTGCTGTCATCTCTGTTTGCTTACACATTCTTCAGCTACCAGCTCCAACCATTTCGCTGTGCCTCAGCACACCAAAAATATCATACATGTTAGCACGTGTAGTGTTGATCCTTCACACGCCCTGGTCTTTAATGCTTTTAACCTGTGATAGTCCTCAGAACATCCAGTTACCCATGACGTTATGGTGCACGGCTCAGATTTCCACTTCAGACCTTCCTTTTTCTCGCCGTCTCGCTAAACCATCAAACTGAGGTTCTGCATCCAGCATTGTCGGAGGTCATCATGGTTGCGTGACAGCTGCGTGACACATTTTTGACCGTCTCAGCTGGGCACGGGACCCTGTGGATCATAGCAGTGTCTGCTAAAAATATCCCTGCTAATACATGTGTTTATTTCTATTGACATCCCTGAAATCCTCTGCTCTGTCTGGACTCCTCCAATGTAAATAGTAGCAGATTCACATTGGAACTTCCAATAACAACATCCAACATCTTCCTACTTTAGTGGCTCCTCATCTACCATCACAGGTCATGAATTTTGTTTATTTGGCTGACATTTGGCTCCAGTTTAAAATGCAACCAGAAAAATATATGAATAACTACACATTCAGGCAGGTCACAGAAAATACAAGGAGTATTGACAGCTTCCTCAGAACATCAATGTCATAGCAGGGTTGCACATGAAGTGTCCTATTTCAGAGGATCAGAAGCAGCTAAATATAACAGAGTAGACCAAATAGTTGGCAGATGAAGAGGAGTGAGTGTCCCACGTTGGCTGACTGAATAAACAAGCCACTATTATTGATTTGCGCATGTGTGTGATGTGAGGGCTCAAGGACTTAAAGTTTTGTAGCCACTGGAAATTGGCCCATTATATAATAAATTCGAGAAGATCAGGGAGCCCCTCTAGACACGTTTTAATTGAAATTTTTCCCCCCAAAAAAGTTCAGATTTCTTGGTTAAAATGTCTTAAAATCACATTTAATCCTCCCTCATTTAAAAGTCTAGATCCAAAGGTTGCTCATTTCCAAAGTATGTCTACAACTCAGACTGAAGGTGAGCTCAGGGAAACTTTCTCCCCCCTCACCAAATGAATGTGGAAACAACCTCAAACGTTGTACATGCATCACACTGCACAGCGAAGCTCAAACATCCAGTCTTATCAAATGCCCTCTAGTGATGAATGTAATGTTTTAGAAATTGTTTCCCACGTGTTCCACATTTCTAGAGAAGGACAGGGATCTGTCTCACAATCAAGTTTGACTTGCAAGAGAATTGATGACTTCAATGCAGACATGTGGACTCTCAAAGTTGGATCAAATGCAGGTATTTAAATGAAAGTTCAGGCTCACATGCAGGTAACCGACAGGGAGGTTGTAATGAAGTAATAGACAAGGAATTGGCAGGGATGCAGAACATCATAAACAAACACATCATAAAAAAAAGCACATTTTAGGTAGGCGGACAGCATCAACTGGTAACGTTCAAACAACAACATCCAAAACGGCCCCATTTATATAAACACAGACACTAATTGGAAATGAAGTGCTGCTGAGAGGCAATCATCAGATGTGATCATGTGAAGTGAGTATACAGCATATGGTATGAGCTATAGGTGTGATGCCCAGGAGAGCACCCTGGTGCACAGGTGAGAAATGAGAAAAAACACACCCCAGAAAAGAAATACACGGGTAAAGCCAGAGGGGGTTACAGTAATAAATCAAAATACAAATACAAAACATGCACGTGGGTGGAAATAGATGCAAATAGTGTTGTGGACTACTGGGTGCCGGTAGCATCTGCCAATATCCAAAGTCACTATATTAAAGCTTCTATCATTTTCATGGCTTGACTTTTTTTCTAGCTTGCGTTTGAGACTAACTTCTACTGTAGCTGCCTCCCCTAAAGAGCCCTTTAAGTTTCAGACTGATGGGCTGGCTGAAGTGACAAAGGCATTGATTTAATAATGCACGCATATATGATATCAGGCACATCAAGATAGGAAAAAGTTGCATTATTCAGAATCGACTGCGAATACTGCACTCCGGATCATATTCCACACGCCTATTCATGCTGCACCACCTGTTTTGGAAGAAGAGGACATTATCCAACACCTTAAAAGTGGTTCTGTACACCACATTGAGATGGAGGCCGTTTCTATAAACTTTTACTGAAACAAGCATCAAAGTTATGAGTTTTTGATCCTGCATTTTCTGGTGGGCCTACATTCTTTGCACTAATACAGTTATTTGTCATATGTCACGGTGAACTGTGAGAACTTAGGCTGGGAACCAGACAAATCTGGAAGCTCATGTTTTATTTGCTCTGGCACACGAGCCCGGTCCCCCCTCCCACTCAGACAGATTTCAAGCTGACTTGGCCCGGGGGGAGGCCAATCACAGCCCTTTATCTAAAATTGGGCAGGTTTGATACAGTGACTGGCACACAAGGCATTTTCACAAACATGTAAGATAACTGCTGCAGATGCGGAACGTTTTGTTTCACAATGAAATCTTGTAGGATTTTTTAACTAGCTAGGAGTAAAAAGCTAATGTTAGGCTATAAATGTACTATACCACGGGTACATGACTGGAAAATGACATAAATTAATAAATCTAAAAGTTGGAAAGTTTCAGTTAATTTGCAAGAGTGCAAGTAAAAAGATAAATGGAGGTTGTAAAAGCAGACTTATGGGTATTCCTGTTTTCAGTGTGATGGCATTTAATGTCCCCAACAACATCTACAGTCTCATTGAGCCGCTTGCTAGCAGCCACCTCTTTTTAAGACACATGACATTCAAGAGTAGGGTATTTACCAACAAATTTTATTTGTTAGAAAAAAGGGGAACATCTCTTGAGCTCATTTTTGGGTTTTAGGACTCATTCCTGAAGTGCTGTGTCAATCACACTGGATGGTATAACAACTGCACTTAAAGCTTCTGTTGATAATGAAGATGTGTTTGCTGTACTTTGGACAGATTTGGTTTAAAAAGCTGCAGCGCTATGTCACACATGTCACTGCTCTGTTTCACTGCTCTGGAAGCAATTGGTCTATCCAATTGTTTCCGGAGACATTTTGGTCTGCTCCCCTTTGATAACACCCCTCGGAATTTGAAAATGAACCGAGGTTCAGGCAAACCCAGCGCACAGTGAAGCCAGCTCTGTCAGAATAAAAAATATATATATATATATACACACATACATACATATACACTGTGCATACTCTATGTATAAACATAAACCACAGTGCTAGTGGTCTTAATGAATTAGACACCCACAAAAGCTGAAAAGACTCAAATAAAGCCAATTGTTCAAAGTTAATGTTTCCTCAATATTTGCTTCAGGCATTATGTTAAGTCAAGCTAACCATCTCGTTATTGTTGCTTCATGTTTAAACCTTTATTGCATCACATCGCACAACAACATATTACTGTTCAACAGCAAGTGTATCATAGAAAAACTGTATATAGTTAATTTACCTCCACCATTTTGCTGTACATTCTTCTTACAACAGCACTCACGAAACCATAATTCACCCTGGGGACTTGGAGACATAAAAGAGGGAAGACAAACTTCCCAGAAATTACACGGAGCACTCAAGGGCAAAGCCTGTGTTAATTTGAAACACTTGGGTTTTATAGTACAGCAGCAATAAAGGCAAGGTGTGCAGAGGTCAGATATGAGCTGGGAGCAAAGGCTGTGAGAGAAGGACAAATTGAAGAAGAGGACTGCGAGGGATCAGATGGCAAAGTGGGGGAGATATCGAGGCGGGCGGGTGGATAGTGGGAGAGAAGGATCGAGCCTGCGAAAACTAACAAGGTTAATCCATGTGTCAGGTACACACTGCACACGATGTCCTGCCTTCAACCTCCCTCCATCCATCCCTCCATCCATCCCTCCAATGTCTATACCACGTATCCTAAAGGGTCGCGGGGGACTGGAGCCAATCCCAGCTGCCACTGGGCGAGAGGCACAGTACATTCTGTGCTGGCATTCAAATTTACACTCACACCTACGGGCAATCTAGAGTCACCAATTAACCTGCGTGTCTTTGGACTGTGGGAGGAAGCCACAGAACCCGGAAAGAACCCAGGCAAGCACAGGGGGTCAACATGGAAACCCCACACAGAAAGGTTGAAGGTTCTAGCTGTGAGGCAACAGTGAGAACCTGCCCGCCTTCAGCCTCCAAGGTAATCAAAACTAATGTGGGGAATTAAGCCTTGTGGCACATAACATCCAGTTTGAATAGTGGAACTGATTACTGTAGTTGTTGTAGATAGGCCGATTATTACACATGGGCAGAATGTTAGAGTTTAATAACTCATCAGGTCCATTCATAAAATGTTATTGTCTGGCAGTGTCATCATGTTTGGGCTGATGTGTTAATATTTGGGGTATTACTGTATGTTACTGTATCACAGTAACTTTGCTTTTCTTCAAACGCAACGCAATGAAGTCAATGAGCGCCTCCCACCCCTTTTAAAGGATCAGTTCACACAAAACTCTGATACAATGTATTTTCTTAATTTTACAGGTGGTATCTGTCCATACAGATATTTTAAGTTTCGTTGGTTCAGGTTTTGAGATACCCATCTCTCCCAAAACAATGAATGTTATAGGAATTTCCACAGGTTTCAATGTGGAGACTTTTAAGTGGGACTTTTCTTCTGAAGAAATAGTCCCAAGTGCAAACTGTCTGCAGTGACTTCATTGTAAAAATACCTCAAAACATTGACAAATAAAACCTCACCCGACATAAGCTGCCTCTCATGACAATCAGTGACCTAACGAATAGTGAAGCCATTTGAGGGAGATGCACGTATTCACAGGACAGCAATACTCAGTCTTTTGCTTTTTAAATCGGGCACTATTTTTCATTTATCACTACACAACAGCCTCCCAAAGATCAAAGACACAGTGTTCACGATGGTGTTTTATACGTTTGCTATGATAAAATGCCACCTTTTATCTTAAAGCTGATTTATTTGTTACACTGTCCCTGCACATGGGGGAGAGAAGCACCTTTAATTAAGGTTTTTGCTATCTTTGCTCCACAGACAGACAGCTGCAGATTACTGAACCAGTCACGACCAATGAGAGATGCCTGCAAGGAAATTTTACCAAAACATTTTCCAGTTCTGGCGTAAAGAAAATTACCAGCAGACTTCAATCACTCACACCATATTGAGAAATGTGGATTAGGTTTGTTGGATCACAACCAGCTCTCTAACATTGACAATATCAAGTCAATACTTGGTACTTATCAAACAACTCAATGGATCATTTTGCACTGATTGCAATCAACAATTTGCAACAATCAATAAAAAGTTCAACACTGTAATGGTGAGCCACTTTTGAGAGCTCATCTTTTTCATTAGAGTTTAGTAAATCTTCATTTGGAGATTGAATAAAGTTTTCAATGGAAGCCATTTCATCAGCCAGGCACAACACACCACAGATGGGCAGGAACTACAAAGACCAGGTTTTCTACCACAAACAGACAGAGTGACAGGCTGCCAGTGGCTAAGTGCTTGACAAATTCTAGCTGGCTCACTAAACCCTGGACTTCATGTAGTTCAGTGGGAGGATGAATTAAACACACCTCTGCAGTCATTAAAGTGTACCTGAGCAACTGCTCTAAGCACAAAGACAACAAACTAAACCAAAAAAGGTTCAATGGAGACAACGTTTGTCCCTTACTGCTCATGCCAAACAGAGTTCCAAATGGTTACCAGCCCTTACTTCAGTCTGATGGCTCAGGAAAACAACATTTTACATCGTCAGGCCAAAGTCAGAAGGAAAAAATCCACTTACTAGGACACAGATAAATCAATAACTTAAAGTAAAAACTATTATACCTACAAATTCCAGGCCAAGCCAAATTCTGTGTGAAACATTCCCTTAATGCCAACACTAGGAACACGAGGATTGCAACAAAAAGGGAGGCCTCACACAAGTTTACTACTCAGAAAGTAACTTATTCAAATCAAACTTAGACATCAGTCATGTTAGTGTGTGGATGAGGGACGAAGTGGTGTAATGCATGTTGGATGGTGCAGCAAACCAAAGAAGAGAAGATGGTTGAGGTTGCAGTAAGAGAGAGTGAGACTCTCAGAGGGGCGGTCCTGTATGCCTTCTCGGATGGGCAGGTTAGAGCGAGTGCCCCTCCCAGCTCCACCTACCAGCCAAAGCACCAGTATCTGCAAAACAGGCAGCAGAGCAAGGCAACAGCAGGCAGAGTGGGAGAGGTCGTCACAATGCATCGTATGGTTACAGTTCGGTTAAAGCACTCAGCAAGTATTTTAATATTGACTATGGATCGCGTGGCACATGGCTACTGTGAAAGAGGTCACTGTTGGCGGTGAACCCACAAAGAATTATCAGCTAATTCTGCAGTTCCCTCCATCTCAGAGTCTTTCAGCTCATTGTTTTGGTTTTCCATTCCTTTCCTTTCCTTTGTTACTTTATTGGTTCACTCACAGCTCTTATCAGGGTCATTTTTGGCCACAGCAGGCAGCTGTTTTCAGCTGAAAAGCTCTGATAAACCTGCCTGTCCAGCACCAAACAACAGACGCAGTCAGAAACTATTTCCTTTTAATTTCCTCCACAGGATAATGTGACTTAATCCTCCGGACCACAACAGATGTGATCAACTGAAAACTCTGCAGATGCGAAATTCTGCTCGCCTATCAACGGATCAGCTCGCAGTCCGCCACGTCTTCCTGCCTTACACAGCCTGTCACAGCCACTGTCCAAGGTGCTGATCCTGGAGCCACCGGGGGACGTGGGGATGTCTTGCCGCTCATCGGTCATGAGGATTCCGTCTACTACTTGGAGCGGATTCACTTGTCACGGCTGATGGGATTTGCCATTTCAAACATTAATGTTACTTTAGAAAGCTTTGCAACTAATTCCCCAGGTATTGCACCATCATTATTATATACACCATGTTGCAGGCTTTAGGCTTTAGTGTGTGTGTGTGCGTGTGTGTGTGTGTGTTCATGTGTTCAGTCACTGTCAGTTGTCTCTCTGACACCTTATTCATACCAGCAAAGCGGCAGAGTCTATTAAGGCTGCAGAGCTGCTTGTGGCCATCACTGTATACGTGCATACAGCGGCCAGTTACTCACAGTACTTTTACTTTTGATACTCTAAGGACATTTAGATATTTAGATTTTATTCCATCTATACTTCAGAATGTTCGGTATAACAGAGCCGTTGCTATGCATGCCGTTCTGATAGCCATGAATTCATTTTTAAATCAATAAAATCATTTCTATGTCAGTAACTGTTGACGTCTTTGGTACAAAGCCATGTAATAAGCAGGATAATGCACAGCAAACAGCAGCCATTATTGCAAAACGAACCCCCTCAGGAAGACTGAAGCCCTGATAAGCCATCATGTGATATGCGGATATGAACTAAGTCATTTTCAGTGTATACGTGTCATGCCCTGGTTTAAGATGGCTGCTCTAACACATATCTTACTCTGCTGCTACACTGAAGCAGCAGCATTTTCACAATTACAGTATTTTTTCGGTGTCATATATAATCATTGTGGGGTCACAGTAATAAGTTGGTGATTATAAAACTGCCTCCGTCTCACTTTTTGCTGCTTCTCGCGCTGATTGCAGTTCAGACTACATGACTGCAATTACATTGCGCAACATGAGTGACCCCGAGTAGCAAAAATGTATATGTATGTTTTCCTCAGTGAACCAAATTCACCAAGGTAGAGGAGGCAGACACTGACAGCGAATGAATTAATATGTCCTCCAGCACATGGCTGGTTCAGAGCATCTCCATCTACAGTACGCACTCATTCGATGCTGCATAGTATGTTCTTTAATCCCATTTATTAATCTCATTTGAAGAAAGAACTCTTGATACTTGGTACTATATAGCATCAACAAAATCCACAAACCAGCTTCCTTTTCAGAGTGAAACCAAGTCTTCAGTCAAACAGATTGAAACAAGAAGAAAAGCCGAGCTCGTACAGCCAAGCTTTTCATTCCAAATTTCATTTTGAGGGGATTGCGGATGTTTTATAGTATAACAATAAATCATTTATAAGTGATAGGAAAGTGTCCCTTAGGAATTCCTCCCATCTCTGTGCTCTCTCTTTCACACTCGCCTGAGTATCCTGACGTTGTTTCTGTAGGCTGCAGGTGTGAGAGCCGAGCCGTAATTACAGAGAGAGTGCCGACCGGCTCAAACGCTGGCCCGACAGCTGCTCTCTGCCCTCTTCACTATGACTCCCTACGTCATCAGCCGCTCTCGGCAGATGAATCATCTCTCTAATGTATTATTCCAACCTTTTCGACTCTTTGAAAACCTGACTTTTGCATTTCAGGGGAATTGTAGCGTTACAATGGAGAGTGCAAGGGTGTTATTGTTTTTTCCTTTTTTTATTTCCAATCTGCTTCTTTACACCATGGATCGCTCAGGGGAGGGTCTCAACATTTCCACATTGATCTTTATTTTGTTTTAGAACTGAAGGGTTTATTTTAAAGGAAAGTTTTACGTAGCTTTTTTTGGACTGAGTGCTGCACATTTCTGAGAAAGAACCTTCCAATACTGAGAAGCTTGGAGTGGGAAATTGGCAAGGGGAGTAAAACTGTTCGACTTCTACCATCACAAGTGGTATTCATTCTAGTGAACCATAGCATTATTATTATTATTGTTATTATCATTATTATTATTATTATCATCATCATCATCATTACCCTGCATTCATTTTCTTCATTTGTGTATGTATGTATGTTCATGTGGTCAGATCATGTCGCCCAAACCAAAAAAACACTAAACAAAAACTACGCTCAGAGGATTTGGAAGAGGAACAGACCAAGAATGAACAGCTGGTCTGAAAACAGGCATGACTCTCAGGGCCAAAGGTGGAGACCTTTTCAGTGCTGTAAACTCAAGTTTATTGGAGAAGTCACTGTGACTCATGTCCTCCACCTATGAGCAAAAAGTGAAATACAGCAAGTGGCAGCACCTGCAAGCTGTTGGAGGACTTTCAGAGAGATCAGCAGTGAGCAGGCAGGCAGACAAGATCCACTAAAGGTGAAACAACAACCCGGCAATGAGTGGCAGAGGAGATATCCTGGACGTGTGATGAGCAAACAGTAGGCAGGTGTGAGACCGGGAGACGTGATTTGCTGATTGATGGCGCGTGTGCAGTTTGGATGGCGCCAGGAGTCAGGAGAGTGAGGGCACTGTCACATGCACAGTGTGCCAATGCAAATGAGCATGGCGTGCCGAGGTGAAATTCAAATGTGGACGGGGCAGTGCAGGATGGGATGCACACGGAAATCAGTGACAGCCAAGTAGGGTAAACCACGCACGCTTTGGCTGGTCAAAGTTCACCAAAGTGTAACTCCACATGAGGGCAAAGATGTGGATTCTGAAGTTCACTGACTAACACGTTACATCTTACTTTTTAATCTGTACAGAAAAGTGTAAAAATTTGCTAATAATTGCTCAGAGCCAAACAACGGTCAAACTATGTGTTGGCTGTTTCCCAAAACTACCGGAATAAATATAATTCCCAGAAAGTCATCTTTTGCTTTCAGTGTCACAGACAGCGGTTCCATTATGAAGCATTGTGTTACATAGCATCACTTCGTCTAACATTGCTTATCAGATAAGATAACATAAGATAAGATATTTCTTTACTAGTAACATGGCAGGGAAATTTACAGTGTTACAGCAACGAAGTGGGTAACAAATAAAATAATACAATTTAATAATAAATAAAAGACTAGTGGAAAGCAATATAAATATGAAAAGATATTTCAAAAATTTAAACAGGAGGACGTATGAAAATTGGAACAATATACAATATATCATATATAAAAGAAAGATAACATAACAGCAGCAACATTTCACATAGACATAGCACACACCAATCACGTCAAACAGGGCATCTAGCATGGTAACTAGCTGGGATATGCTGATTGAATGTGAAATTGTAACAGTGGGTGGTTTGACGGGCGGCTGTGGCTCAGAGGTAGAGAGGTGGGTCATCCCGACCCCACGATGAATCAGCGTGTCCAAGTGTCCTCGGGCAACCCCAACTTGATCCTGAAACATGGCTTCAGTGTGTGAATGTGTGAGTGAGGATGTAATGTGTGATGTGCATCAAACATGGCCGCTGTGACTTACTACACACTCCACCACAGCGTCTTTCCATTGTTTTGGCTTGGAAATTACAAATTTACTGATGTGATTCAGGCTCATGACTCATCTATATTATCTAATATAGTGAAGCGTGTAGCGACACAGATATGTCAGATATGTCCATCAGGGAGCTAAGAGAAGTGTATTGGAATGTATCTCTGGTTGAATATTGGACTTCAGGTGGCCAGACATGACATTTTTTGTCGTCTAGGACCGCCACACGGCGTCAAAGTCACATGTCGCACCTTTGAAAACGTAAAGCTGTGGCACAAGCACGCAGGTGCTCAATTCAAAGACTGTTGGAAAGTGGACACTTCAAACTTTTTACAAGTGTTTGAATTTTGTCGATCGGCCTATTAAGACTAAATTTATGAAGAGCCGAAGTCGCGCACTACAGCTCTTCTACGAGTTAGAAGATGCTGAATCTGGGGAAGAACGTTCTGATTCTGAGGAAGACTCCTTTCAGAGGATGAAGTGGATGCTGCGCGTGAAGACGAACGAGAGGAGGTGTCCGCGCAGACCCCCGCTCCTCCAAAGATCCAACTAGTTCCTGCTCGGATTTTGTGTTTCTTTTGCACTTTTACATACAGTGTGTCCATATATTATGTCAAAATAAATAAATACTTGTAGAATCACATAGGTGAGGTTGTGCTGAAAAGAAAGACACAAAGAAAGGCAAGCTGAGCAGTTTTAATGGGAAACACAAAGGTAAAATGAAAAGTAGTAAAAAACGCAGTTTTACCCCAGACTCTGAAGGGTTAAATAAGCAACACATTTGTCTGATTAAGTTTTTAAGGTGATTATGGGTCTAATTATTATGGCACTATTACTTTAATGTGCACTGAGGAACAACCAGTTTTGTCTTTTATGCTCTGCAACATGTTGAGGAGATCATTCTCCAAAAAAGGACATAGAATGAGAACATTTTATTTATGTGTTGTAAAGGACTGTTGTAAATCTAATATTGGTGCAGAGCGTCCCTGACCTTAACTGGATTTATTATCCATCATCACTGTGACTTTTAATTTAAATGAACCACAATTGCAATTGTTCCTCAGTTTATCTTCATTTAGTTTCCTGCCTAACTTGAGCTGTTTCTCTGCCTGCAAACAGTCTCTGTAAAATGTATGCCCTTGCAAATTGTTTTTTTGTGTCTCTGTAATTTCTCCATGTGTTCCAGTACCAATTAACTTAATGGGCTTTTGCAGCCAGCGTCTGTCATGTCTCTCAAAAATCATTTTCGAGCACATCTGTTTCAGAGCCGTGCAGCTTTGGAACATTGGTTGGAACCGACGTTAGAGCTGTATCACAATTGCAAACTTTTATGAGATGCGATATAGACACTGTAATATATGTCCTGTAAACTGTAATTACTTCTAACTTAACCTGTACCACCTGTTCTAGCAATGGAAGGAGAAATGGAGCTTTCTTGCATCTTTTGTTCTGTGTGCCGCTTCCAGGAGAAAGCACAGCTTTGCGCTTTGAGCCACTCATTGAGAAAAAGTGTTCCACTTTGTCCCCCTTACTTGCTTTTGTATATTTCCAAACCTAACTGCAGGCAGTCAAGACGAAAGCCTTAGAAACTAAAACAGTGACAGGTTATTATCCAGCGCTATGACAAAGCTCAAAGGAGGAGTTCTCTAAGTCGTGTGACCAACATTTCTGGCCATTCTAGTGGCATGGCGTCAGCGTCAGTAGCTGCCCTGCTGGTGACTCCTGCCCTTATTCACACTTGATCTCCTTGACACCTCCTCTGCATATCGCACTGCTACCTGCATACCTAAGGATGCCAAAGATAGCTTTGAGGAGTTCACAGTATGTAGGATTGTTCCTGTGCGGTGTCACACAGTCTACTCAGAGCTTATTAACTGCAGGTCTGAGTTTGCTGAGGCTCCCTGCTGCAGCACATTCAGGTTCAGAACTGGAAAACTGGAAAAGTTCAGTTCACTTGGAGGTACAGACATGGTATATATCAAGAATCTAACTACGCTGCACTTCATTCCTGCTAATTGAATGAACTGCTGCATGTTCTCCCTGTTAAATAATGTAGAAATAAATGAAATAGAAACAGCCTTACCAGAGAAGCTGATTTACAGGCAGCTGCTGCTCTCTGTGTCTGTGCAAAGTAGACTTGAGTGGAATATTCATGTGAAAGAGCCCTTAAAGGGATGTTCCACTCACTTTAACGATCCCTTTAGGCCCTGAAAAAGAAAACAAAATCCCATTTTGATTTCAGAGCTATTCATTAATTTTTTTAGAATCATGCACACTGGCTTCCCAGGTGAGACTTCCGCCTCTAAGTCTCTGTTCATAAAATGATCTGGGACACATTCACTGCCACTATTGTGTTTCCATGTAATGCAATTGTCTCACTCCGACACCTTCTTTGTCATTTGCAGCTACGCTCCGAGCGGAGCAACCAGTGGACGTCTGCGGCCACGAGGAAACACAGGAGATGAGTGACAGACTTCGGCCCGTCTTGCCTTCCGGCTGCACACAAGCACATACTGTGGCAATGAGCGTCTGGCAGGTGCAGGTCAGCGTCATGCGCACTCCCAGCAGTGTTTGTCAAGCTATTTGCATGTCCTGGAGGATTCCTCGATCCATCACAGCAGGAGAGCCTGGCCACCGCCAAGCTGTGGAAGGACATCTGCCTGTCATCATGAATAAGTGGGGCCCTCAAATGAAAAAAGTGAATCCTAATTTATTTTCTAAGTCTTTGGGGCAACCCAAACACTTGCAGTGAGTTCACACTATTTCAAAATGCGTGTTCGTCCTCAGGATGTACTCTTCTGGGTTTTACAATGAATGTTTTATAAAATAAATGATTTTTTCATGCATTGGGATTCGGTGAATATATTAACCCACAGGTCACAGCTGAAAACAAATCCACAGTGTATTCCTGGCATTTGTGGTCTCTAGGCTCTGCTCAGTTGAAACAAATGGACTCGGGGGCATTGGAATCTGTCCTCGTTCCTCCAAGAGAAAAACATGAAGGCTTTTTCAACACCACCATCAAAGGCAGGAGAAAGGATGTAGATTTACTGCAGACATGAAGCAAAGGAAGCGACTGCCAGCAGAACATTTTGCTCCGGAGAGTGCAGCATGAGGCCAACACATGTGGAGACGATTACAGAAAGGTTACAGCCGGAATCCTTTCACCTCCTATTGATCATCTGTTATTTACAATCACAGGTGATCAATCACGGTGTAAAGAAAGCCTCTACAACTAAAGTATTTATCTTACTAAAGAATAAATCTACATCTGGCTGTACTGTCGTCACCCATAAGCTGTCCGGTATTCTAAGAAAGGTGAGGCAGCAGCTGCGGTGGGGCTGCAGTCAATGTAGAATGTTGTGTGTTATCAATAATAATGATAGTCAACTGGATACCGTGTTCATGTATGTTTTGTTATGCTCTTACCAATCACCAAGATCTATGTGAATCACTGAAAGATTAGGACCCTGATTCAGAGGGGAATCATAGCATACCTGACCCGAAAGAGTGAGAGCTTTTACGTATGCTGGAGGGAGCCTCTGCCTGATGACGTCTGCAATTACTGTAGATCTAAAACAGCAACATTTGGTTTGTCTCTGTGAATTATAATCTGCACTCACTCTTCTGGCTGCGGATGCTTTGAGGTAGTGTTGATCATTAATATTTAGATTGGTCTTCTTGGTCTTAAGGTGTCGTTTAGGTTGTTTTTAGAGTGGAATCTTTTACCAGACCGCATTCATTTTGAAAACATTTTAGATTTATGGTTGCGTTTCTGCAGGCCTCACTGAAAATCATCTGTCATCATGTGTGTGTGCTCTCTGCAGCGGGTGTCTGTGCTCATTAAGGATCTTTAGAACCCCCCACTCTGCAGCACCCCTGCAGAGCCACTAATGGACTAAGAGTTTCTATGGCTCCTGCAACTCCTACAGAGTGAGATATCTTCTGTCTAGCCGGTCATGTCACATCATTTTCAGTCTCCCAACTTTCATTCATATCATATAAATAATTCAAGCTTCTCAGCTTTATAGTTTATACCCAGAATCTTCAGTATTTGGGTCAGGTAGCTTGTGAAAAACACGATCAAATTGTATATGCTCCAGCTGTGATTTCAATATGTCAGCAACATTTTTAATCAACATTTAAGATCAGACTACTGGCAAACACCCAATATTACAGAAGTCAGTGCAGGATTGGAGCCAAAAACTAAAATCGAGACTTTCCTAATATTTTGTGCTATCTGTCTTATGGCGTCTGGTCTCATAAAGGCTAAATGCAAATAAATAAATAAAAACAAAACCTTCCACTGTTTTGACTGAAGTGAGGGAGAGCAAACTGGAAAAAAAAAAAAAGATTTAATTTGAGCTTAAACATTTCCTTTCATGGTGAACTTTTGATGTTAGTGTGGCTGTCAACAAAATGTCGTCCCAGATCCCTACTGACATTTTGAAAGTGTACAGTTCAGAGACTCTTGGTGTTATTCACAAAATAGAAGATGTGTACCCGTGGATTTGAGTTAGCAGGAAGAAACCAAACTGGACTGCTGGCTTTGAGCTGGTTGAGAACAGGCAGTGTGACGTGCTTTGGGCTGCTCCGGCTATCGATCCCTGCGGAGGCACAGCCTGCAGCCCTAATTGGCTCATCATTACCAAATCATGGACGCACATGCGCGCAGAGCCTTCAGTCACTTTTAGTATGTGGAGAATGCAAGGCTCCAACACTCCAGCAGCGAGCTTATCAGTCATCTGCCTCTGTAATTATTGTGGATAAAAGCAGAGCCGGACATTAAAAGGCCTGAGCCGACATGCTCCAGTGACGGTCCCTCTCCCTCCCTTCCTTCCTTTATCCCAGCCTCCCCATGGGGCCATTAAATGTCACATCTGTGATTGCAAGCTTGTATGTGGCGACCATCTAACTCACTAACAAGGCTGACATTATAAATATGGACTTTTTAATTGTTCTCTCGGCAAAGAGTGGTCCTGTGAAAGAGCAGCAAGAGCGCTCTTCAAGCACACAACTGCTCCCTCATCTCCTGTAAATGTCAGCTACATTACATACAGTCCTCACATCTTGACGAACTGTGAGGAACATCCTGTGGAAGTTCTAGCTTGTTGCTTCATCGCGCTTCATTCCCTGTTTTTCATGTCATTTGGAAGTAAAAATAAAGAAATGGTGTCTATTTTCGCCTCCGCCTCCATAGTTCCTATCCGTCCTTCCTCACCTCACCTCACCTCACCTCGGATTTCCCCGTTCTATTCCCCATCTGTACATTCTCCTTAATGGCAGGGTCATTGAACAGTCACCCGGAGGCAGGTGGTTTCATCATTGTATCTCATTAGGTTTGGAGTCTACTCTTGACAGGTACTCGCACTTTGGCAAAGTCAGGTTGACGTGTTCCAGTCCGAAAAAGAGTGGAGGATGTAGTCTGAAAGTTACAGTGTCCATTTGCATTCTCTGTTCTTGCCTATTTCCATTGAGGGTCACACTCTGTGGCTGTCAGCTGCCTGGTGTTGAATATCTTAATTCCTCTACAAGTGTCAAAATGAGGCTCCTCCTTCCTCCATCTCTTGGAAGACGTGCGGGATTCCACAGGCGGAGCACACCTGCCACCGCTGGCAGAACTCCACTCAGGAATTTGAATCTTGAACTGATTAAATCTGTGGTTTATAGAGGTGCCAGCTACTCTCCAAAGGAATCTTCCTCTCTTCTAATACATTTAACCTTCATGGAGAACTCAAAGACGGATACATGTCTGACGCCCCGTCGTCCTAATGGGGTCTTCTGGCTTCTAGAGAAATGGTCAGCACTCCTCAGTAGAGATTCTGCATCACGCAACATGTTTGTGTTTGTCTTTTTCTTTTTACACATGCAGTGAAATATAATACATTTTGTCAGCCAGGTGTCGAGGTTTGTAGTGATTAAAACGATTATTTCTTATCAAGTACTGAAAACTTTAACAATGTTTTTAGGACATCATATTCTATTAGATTAATACTAACACTGTATCTGTCCAGCAGCTCTGTGTTAGCAACACGTGCAGCTAATTGGTCTGTGTTTGACAAATGCAAGGCTTCCACAGCAGGGTGTCACCTGAACCCACTGCCTCTAAATCTGATTATGAGCTGATATTAGCATGCTGACTCACTAATCTAAAAAGATGAACCTTTGGACCTTGGACCCTGTTTTAGCTCTTTTTTTTTCCCACTAACATCAACTATTTTGGTTATAATCAAAACATTTAGTGACAAATCAGTTCAGATGATCAGTCTAGCTGCCACCCTCTGCGAGCAGCTGGAGCTGTGGCAAATTGATGTACAATTAGGATCTGCAGTCACATGGCAGCTCAGCTCCTGTTACCTAAAAGAACAGCAGCTTTTTTGACAGATGAGGACGGAGCACTGATATAAGCACTATATACAGTGGTCCAGATAGGTCAGATTACACTGAAATGATGCACATTAAACATTGATTATGTTTGAATGAAGCAGCACGTTTGTTCTTCAGCTGAATAACACAAAAGAAAAAAGCGTTTCCTTTGTTTCATTTTCTTGTCTTTGAAAGTGAATATATTTCATTCTGCCAGCAAACGATACTAATACCCAAGAGGCATAATTACATGTTATGTGCATGTACCCTTTCATTTCCTTTTTTATGTACTGTAGATAATATGTGCTCGTAAATAGTCCAGTTAGTGCAAAATAGTTGTCCATCAGTCAAAAACTAAATCAGGCACAGAAGAGACAGAGAAGGACTCCTGTCAAGAGCGATAGGAGGAAAGCAAGCATATCTTCACACTCCTCACTTCTATCTTTGCGCTGCAGTGGCCATATGGGTGGCCTCTGGACACCCACACAGCAAACACACTCACACTCTCAGCTTTAATCTGCACTGCCTCTCACTCTGTTAAACAAGTCCAGATCGACTTGAAAATGTGTGCATTAATGTGTCTTGGTACGGAGGGAGACAAGGTAATGGGCCTTCTGAGGGAATGCGAGACTTTTCTGATCTTGTGTATGCATAATAACTGTGTGTGTGTTAGTGAGAGAGATAGAGAGAGGAAGGAAAAAGGCCTCCTGATATGAGGTGAGAATGTGTGGGAAATATGTCCCATGTATATCTGTAATCAGATATCAGAACAATCATTCATCTGCAATTCAGGACAATTTACATCTGAATAGACTGGAGCGTCAGTGCACTTTCTGTACCAAGGTGAAACTGATTTCCCTTTGATCTCCTAAAGCAGAATGAAATATCAACAAGTAGCTTCCATTCACTCTATTCTGAGTGTCCAAAGTTGAAGGTCCTTCTTTTAAAACCCTGGATCGTCTAAGCAGAAACTCTGCCTCCATTTGATGGACTTTTACTTTGAAGCCGCCTTTGCTGTCTGTGCTGTGTACTGAGCTTCTGCTCTGCGAGAGAGTCCAGATGTTTGTCGATTCATCCAGATAAAGCACTGATTTTGGAGAGGAAAAAGTGAATTTCAGGCATTTGTGGAGCATGTCACTAAAATGAAATGCTTTCATGGAGGAAATCGCTGCTTTGAAAGCAGTTGAAAATGTGTTGCAGTCAGAAGTGAGAACACGATCATACTAACGACAGGAAACAACCCCGAAATTAAGCATTTGGGAGGCAGATGTTGGCATCTGGTAGGCAGCAGTTCTTCATGCCTAGAAAGCTTAAGCTAAGTAAATGACCTGAGGGCAAAACCACAGTCTGGACTGTGCTTATTTTCATTTATTTCCATCATGCTTAGCTGACGTGACAGTTATTAGAATCAGATTTGTTTTGACTACAGTCCAGTGCTTGATGGATTTTACCCAGACAGAACAAGGGCCCCACGCCTTCTCTGAGCTTTCAGATGACAATCATGTAGCAATGAATATTTATGTGTGCTCACGGCTTAAAAGTCACAGTTGAGACGTAAAGTTGTTGAAATACTGAAAGAGTTGAAGCTATAGGCTCAGTGGCCACTTTATTAGGTGTAGCTTTCTAGTACTGGTACAGTTACGACCCTTTTTAGCCCCAGAACAGACTGAATTCTCAACAGATTCCACACGGTGCTGGAAACACTGCCCTGGGATTCTTCTCCATGTTTACATGACAACATCACGCTGCTGCAGCATTTATCCTCTGCCAGTTCATGCTACGAATCTCCCATTCCGCGACATCCCAAAGTGCTCTATTGCAGCATTTCACAACCTTTCTTCAGTTTCTTTTGAAATATGAAAAACCTCAAGTCACCTCAGTCTAAAATGGGGTGTGGGGGGTTGAATGTGACTTACTTTCAATGGGAAACCTTCACCTGGATGATGCAAAACAAACGCCCCATTCTGGCAGGGACGGATGAGATGCACACATCATCATCACTTGCTCTTGGAGTTTGTGTGGACTTTTCAAACAAACAAAATAGTCCTAATTCTCTTAATGTATCCTTGCTGGGTAATGATGTGTGAGTAATTGTCAGGTGTCTTTTAGGTTTGCTTGGAACCATTGCCTGATTTGATCTGTCCGGTCCTGCAAAGCTGAATCCATACGACACCGAGCATCCACTGTCGTCACACTGATAGCTGCAGCTATCGTCGCTGCCGAGCTAATGTTACCGCTGGCGCCAGATGATGAAATTGGTGGCTCAGTTTCAGAGTTGTCGGATTCTTGCACCTTTCTTTTCAAAGAACAGTGCTTCACCGCTTCACTCAACCTCTCATAACCTCCATGTGCATTGCATGGTAATTGGAGAAATTAAATGTGGCACCAATAAACGTATGATGATGAAATTCAAAATTAATTCTGCTCTATATTTTCAGCAGCGCTGTTCCACAATCATTCCACCACCCCACCCCCTCCCAAACTGTATGCTGCTGAAGCACCACAGCTGTTGAGATGCTGGATGATGTCTCTGTGTGGCAGGTTACAGGATCCAGGAATACCTGGCGTGCCTTTTACCCAATATTAGGCGTGAATATTCCTTAGTCCATAGTCCTTTTCACCTCAACCATGTTAACAAGGCTACTGGTGGACATATTATCATTGGTTGTGGAAATCCAGGATAACATCAAATAGCATTACACAATGATATCCACTAATACAGTTTTAATTTGCATAGAATTGTTCATATAGTTTGGCTGTGCTGTCTCTGGAGACACAGTGGCTGCCACACACACACACACTCTGCCTTCTCCAGCCACCTCACCCACCTCACATCTTCACAGCCACCAAACAATGTGCACTTTCACACCTCCACCTCACCCACGAGCGCCTCCATTCCTGTGCCTGGAGAATTGCTTTTCTTGGTCCTTGTCTCGGTCGTTACCGTGATTGACAGATCAGCAGCTCGTTTCTATGCACCAACATTCATGAGGTGCTTTGCATTGACCATTTATGGTTGCATATAGGGGTGTAGAGGGCGGAATATGAGGCAGATCCATCTGCACACATTTCCAGGTGGATTGTGATTAATAAAAAGAAGCATTGCCTACGGGTTTGCCCACGTTCAGTTTTACAAATTGCCTTTGTGTGCACGTATACTTTTAGTTTGGATCCTACGCACGGTTTTATAAAATAGGCCCCTGATGACCGTGGAGACCATTAGAGTTCACTGAACTCACTGTCATGTGTGTGAAACAGATTGAGCTATTAGAGGGTGGATGGCTTCACTGCTGCCTGAAGACTGTGCGAATGATAAATTGATGTCAGCAACTGCAGGAATTCAAAGCACATATTTGGATTCGTTGTCCATAAATTTGAAGAAGAAATCCAGATCATATTAAACTGATTAAAATTTCTGGTTTTGTTTTCTGAAATTCTTGAAGGGTAGGCCACTCTTTCAAAAAAGTCTAAATGCAGTATTTTATCAAACTGCAAAGTTTGGGAAGTTTTAAGCAAGAACTAGTGATTTAGTGCCGGGGCTCTTAGGGAACCCAATAAATAAGCAGTGTTTTTTTTCTTTTTGGACATGAATCCAATAAATTGAGAGTTGAGCATCTGGCCATAGGTGACTGGTGAATTACACTTTGGAGCTGGGCAGCGGTACAGAGGAGCTATGTCCTAATAAATCTAACAAGTTCACCTCTCTCTTTTCTGCCCTTATCCCCCCTCTTCTCCTGCCTTTGAGATTTTGAGCCCCCTCCAAACGACTGGCGGTACACACTCTCTAGTGAAGCTACGTTTGAGGACATTTTGACCAAACGCCCTCTAAGCTGGGAACATCCATCATAGACATTTTCCTGAATACAGTTGAAGAAACCAATAATGTTCCCGTCAATCACACCTAGACCTACTTTCATGAGCCACATACACACATCAGGCCAAGAGTGAACCTTTTATAAAATAACTGTTATAAGACACATTTGTTGAGCATTAATCTCAG
Source organism: Pempheris klunzingeri (assembly GCF_042242105.1). Classification (NCBI taxonomy): domain Eukaryota; kingdom Metazoa; phylum Chordata; class Actinopteri; order Acropomatiformes; family Pempheridae; genus Pempheris; species Pempheris klunzingeri. The sequence continues at coordinate 17,583,870 of NC_092031.1, forward strand.
ACCCATATGAAATATTAATTTATCAATTAAAATACGTTATGATGAACTTCCCTTTGTGCTATTAAAACCACTGAAAGAATGAAGGTGTCTTTCCAAGGACATGAAACAAGCTGAGTGGTGCAGTAATCTTCCAGAAACACTTAAAGCTGCTAGAGCCATAGTAACTCCTCTCTAAGCTGAAAGCACAACTTCTGCCATGTTTTGATTTGTGACTATGGTATATTTCGCTGTAAGATTTGCTGCACATTGTCCGGCCAGTGTGTGTGTGTGAGAGTTCATTCGCGTAGTGACTAAAAAGAAGTGCATGAGCAAAGTGCATAGGAGTCAAAACCAGAAAGGCAGTCCGGAGAGGCAAACTTATCCAAAGTGACAATCATCAGTCTGTGGATGAGGCAGGATGGCAGGTTCAGGGTCAGATTCAGGTCCAGAGTGAGGATACGACATCACTGGAAGGCAATAGCATAAAGCAGCAAAGCCATGTTAGCTGTGGTCACATGCACACTTTGTTTCATTCTGATTTCGGGTCTGTTGTTTACATGGGATGTGTTCCAATGCGGTCTGGTGTTTACATGCCCTGGGCATGGGCATTAATCGGAACAGTGTGTGCACAAAAGCAATAAATACAATATGCATTTGTTCTCCTCAATGGCTCCCTTTCAATAATAATAATAATAACTTCAGTACTGTAATAGGCAGTCTCTGGTTTTTAATTCGTTCAACGCTTCAGTCTATCAGAGCCTCATTCTTGTAGTGCCGGGCAGGTCATGCACAGTGGGTTTATCAGAGCTTTTTGCCAATAAACAAGGGTAAGAAAGGAGAATGTAGAAAACTCTGCTGATGATCCCATATGGGCTTGTCTGTAACGACTTGGGAAACCACAAGCGGGAGGACTCGAGACAACAGGCAGTTAAAGTAAAAGTCTTTACTTGCAGTTCGGTACACGGGTAGGCAGTCAGAGTAAAGGCAAACAAATCCAGGAAGGTCGAGGCAGAGGCAAAAACAGGAATCAAAAACCAGGAACATAACACACGAGGAAACTGCTGGACCGCTTGAGGACAGGAGAGACGCAGACTAAATAGACTGGGGCAGGCAGGTAACGAGACACAGGTGGAAGGGGTGGAGACACGATCAGTGGTGGCGGGAAAACACACAATGGGAGGAAGTGAATCTACCTGAAGCGAGAGGAAAGGGTAAGAAACCAAAATGAAAAAGGTAATAATGAAACATGAAGGACAAACGGCTAAAACCAAGAGCAGGTCATGACATTGTCACCACTGGCTACCCTTTAACATTACACAGACATTTAATGCATTTTTGCCGTAAATATGAATCAATTATTTTTAAAGCTTTAAGTGATATATAATATCGCTTGGTAAAAGAGCATTTACATAGGTTATGAGAGCATTTTAAGTAATGTATCACAATGGCATAAAGGTGATAATATGACAGCAGAAAGGTCAGACGATGGGCCAAACTAAACAAATCAAAGTACACGTCAAAAAACTTTTCCCAAAGATGGGTTCTGCCATTTTAAGTAATTCTTATCACACTGATGTATGTTCAAATGTTTTAATAAGTTTGGTTTTAATTAGTTATTTGATGCTCCAGCTACAAATGGCGTCACCAGTGCGAGATGGCAGCGCCTGCAGGTCTATCTGGGATGTTTTGGCTTGGCGTGGAGACCCAGATAGTTTATTGGTACATACAGTCTACGTGTATCACCGGACCTGGTTCGGTTAATTTAATTCAACACAGCTCTAGATAAGACCTGTGCAACCCTGAGCATATCAGTGCCATTCCCACCTAATCCTTGTTGTCAACTCCTGCTACTATTGATCAGGGTGACACCGCTGACTGGGTAGTTAATAAGAATAAGCGCTGAACAGAATGACAGATTGGGGTTTAGAGAATGATTAGTGGCGAGGTGTTTGAGCAACATAAAGACGGGAGTCCTGGGGAAATGAGGTTGGTGAGAAAGCGGACATATAGGATTTCTATCAGGGATGTATGGGAGTATAGGAAGATGCCAACAGCAGAGCCCTTGTGTGGTATGAAAAAGAGCAGGTGGGACTGCTGGCTGTTCTAAAATTACATGCACACACTTTTAATTTTCAGCATGACTCTGTCCTTTGAACTACTTAATACACTGAAGTCCACGCTGTTTATCAAACCATAAATGTTCATATGAGAATCCCTTTTGAATCAGAGGAGGCCGGACCGTGTTGCCGTTTCAAAGCCGTGCTGCACAGAGCACCAAAGCTCATTTGGCCTCTGCTTTAGCTCAGACCCCTGGATCTAACACTTATTAGACTAGACTTTGTTGCTTGTCCAAATTGCCAATACATTGCTAACACTGAGCTAGCCAATGCACGTAACCCTGTGTACATCCACTAATACACTACGAGAGTACAATTTCTCTCATCTTTGTCATGCCACATACTTAATCTAAAACTGTAAACACACTGCGGCCGCTGCCGTTCCAGATCACGACACATCTAATATGATGTGTTTGTAGAGAGCAAGGCTAAGATCCAGAGAGACCCAGAGTCTTTGAGGGTTCTAATCATGGGTTGATGGACAAGAGCAGAGGCTTGTATCATTTCAGAGGCTTGAGTTTTTGAAGACTGATTGGATGTTGTATTTTGTCACAGGCTTTGACATGTGCACTGGACTTTGAGCATGACTGAAATCACACAGGAAAGCGGAAAAACGGCAAAATCATACAGCATGACTTCACCAGTCAGGCGCAACTAGAGCCAAGTATTCATACTGTTTTCCCTACACAATATTTCTCATTCTCAGTTGGTCATAAATGACAAACTAAAGAGATTAGAGGTTAAACACAGAAGTAAAAGGCGATATCATTCACAGTATTTGTTTTTTTTGTCATTATTTTTGACTCGTCTCACCTTTTACTACATTTTGTCAATTTCGGGGCTCAATATCAGAGTTCTGTTTGAAACGAGACACGTGTCGACGAGCAAACATCCCCGAAATGTAGGCAAAAATACAACTTGTGAATCCGTTTACTTGCACAACCAAACAACACTGCAGGCTGAGAGGATGATAGATGATATTTGAAGTTGTGTGTCAGTAGCCAACAATGCTATTTGCTCTGAGGTTGGATAGATATTTACACACAGATATTTGGATAGTGTATATGTATTGTATTGTGTTTAATGTATCCTACCCTTTAAGTTTGTATTTGACTCATTACTTTGACCCAAACCATGATCTTTTCCTAAACCAAGTAGTTTGGGTGTCTAAAACTAACCGAACTGTAATTGAAAACTGATAATTATAAAAGAAAAGTGAGATTTTCAGTCAAGTACATCTAAAAATAAAAAACGTCTCACACGGTAAACCACCACATCTGCCTCACTTTGTGGAATTTATCATTCTTATTCACATTCAGTTAAAACGGGGGTGTCAAACTCATTTTGGTTCAGGGGCCACATACAGCCCAATTTGATCTCAAGTGGGCCGGACCAGTTAAATCATAGCACAATAACCTATAGTAAATAACGACAACTCCAAATTTTTCCCTTTGTTTTAGTGTAAAAAAGTACAAGTACATTCTGAAAATGTTCACATTTAATGAACTATCTTTTTACAAAACATTATGAACGACCTGAAATTTCTTACGAAAAATAAGTGCAATATCAACAATATTATTCCTCAGTTTATCGTTTCCACATGTGCATTACAACTTACAGATCGCAGTGTATCTACAAAGGCACAAAACATTTAGTCACAGGTATCTGGATCTGAACAGTGGACACATTTGAAATAGCAGTTAATGTCTTCTCTGTCATTTTTACACTTACAAGTCATCCCGTGGGCTGTATGTTTGACACCCCTGGGTTAAAATAATAATAATGACTAAATCCAAGGAATAGCATTTTAACTTTAAGGCAATGTTACCATGTAATTATCATTGTGCAGAGTTTGTACTTAGTGAAGAAATGGGTCTTTTCAGGCAAAGGCCATTACATTTTAGCATTGGAAAAGCTGTTTCATGTCAATCACATCCTCACAATACATTTCCAACATATCTCTTTATCGTGAGCACAAGATGTAATGTCCAGAATGAATAGCCTGCACGTTCTGGGAAAGGCCACAGTCACGCACCACACTGATACCTGTTGCAAGTGTTGCATTTAACTTGCAGAAGCTCATTTGCAGCTTTTGTCTGACTGATTGCAGCAGATGTCATCAGCGCCCACTCAACTGGTTAGTTTTTGTTGGAGTGTCAGCACCTCATCTGTCTGTCAGCCATGGATCAACAGCTAATGTTCCCTCAAAGCACTGGCTGAGAGAAGCCGTTCAAATGAGGAAAGGAGGCTTAACATGAATGAAGCTGGCACTTTGTCTGCTTTGTGTTTTTGTTTCAGTCGGATTCTATGGTTTTTCTATGGTTTTCTAAGGCTTACATACAGAGTTATGTCTCTTTGACAAGTGTTGCTGACAAGAATTACTGATGGTTTGTAGGTTTTTAAAAATTGTGCAAGCAAAATGTTTGAGTGGGGATCAATCATACCTTGAAAATAGTCGTGCTAAATTGCCTCACCTTGGCAGTGGAGTGATGGACAGTGATGCAATAGCAAGAGAGGAAGTGATTTTTGTAGCCGTGTGCCACAGTTACACATGTCCAAATCTTTGTTTTGGAACTTTTCTGAGATACTGTATCCACACAAAGTTGAGTTTGTAAAAGGTTTTAAACAGAACAAACGATGCAAAAAGTAAGTGCAATAAGTTGTCTGCAATCTACTGTAAAGAAAAAGCAAATTAGATTCCATCATGCTGTTTCTGTCTGGGCAAAGGACCTTGTCAACACTCCCAATGTTCTCAAGCAGCAGGGAAAGTATTGCAGGGTGAGCCTAATCCGGCCCTGACATGCTTCAGTGGCTACATCACCACATGCTTCCTCCGTTCCTTGTGGAAGAGATATAAACTTTCATATAAAAAAGTATAAAAATATAAAACCTCCTAAATAGACAGAAACAATCTAGAATGCACACGCAGCCATGGAGCAGAAAACACACTCGCACAAAGACATTATAAGAATGACGTGACAACAAATTAACTTTTTTATAATGTGGAACACTGATCATAGCACTGGGCACCGATACACACAGACACACACAGGGTGATGTAACATTTTGTACTGTTAATCAATTACTTTAATACCCACTTAAAAAGTAACTTATCTTGAACAGATCCTCAAATGTGGCTTTCACATCCTGACTAACTACAAGCTAAATTAGTCAGAATTTGTTGTTGAACTCCAGTGAGAAATGGCAGCTCACAGCAGTGTTTACACCCACAGTGTATCAGCCAACTGACCCGATTCCAGTCGTGTTTCACTACACTAATAATCCCTTCTGTGCACCTGCAAAATATAGCGGATGCAAAAATTCCCCATATTCGATGTCTATAATGTAACCTGTACAGGTAAAGCTTTACTCTCAGCAAACTGTGTCAATACTGGATTTAATAAGTAAAGATATTTATCAGCTGCAGGCAAGATGAAAACAGAGTGTGTGCTCCTGTGAATCACTGACTACCTAACATCTGTTACATCATAACAAAGTCAGCCTAATGTTGCATCCAAAGCAGGCTGTCACCTCTATCAATCCCGAATTAGCAGCTGTCACCGAGTCTCACACTGAAACAGCAGACAAACCTTTGAGCGAAGCATTGATGGTAGAGCCTGACAAATGCTGCACTTAAAACTGTAGCATACCATGTCATGGACTAACTTAGCACTAAATCATCATGTTTGAGCAGGTAAATCACGTGTACAGTCACTTTATTACATCATAAATCAGTCCTGGTCACAGTCTGTAATGTCTGTTTTGTTTTTTTTCCCCACAGAAAATCCAGTGATTCTGTCATCTAGACCCCCCCCCCAAAAGGATTTTCCACCCCCGAATCACAAGGCAACGTCACGCTCACCCACCCACCCCCGATGCATTTTGTTTCCTCTAGCGGAGAGGGTGGATATTTTGAGCCAGAATCAAAGCTGTTCTAATTTTCATCCACCACAGTGTGTGTGTGGAACACACAGGCTTTTCTCAACAGCATGTCATGTTCTTTGCTTCATGTCTTTAGATAAGGACTGTACTTACCTCTACTATTACACTCCACAGCATTATCAGTTAGACCACAAAAAGTACAACATGTAGCTACAACAGGTGAATTATAATGGCTCACTTGCTGTGGGATCACAATTAGAAGTAGCAACTGTGTGTTAAATTTTTTCAAAACTGCAAAGGGCTCTGGCAAGAATGACTACTACACTCTGGTATTTATATCCCTGTATTTGTGTGTGTCATTACGCGGTGAACTGCCTCTCATCTCAATATTCAAGCTATAGAAATTACAGGTTTAACGACAGCTTCTGTTACAACCCACTGAGAGAAAGCTGGCAGTAATGGATGTGACGAGGGAAACTAAAGCTGAGCAGGACGATGGAGACGGCACTTATGTATCTTCTCTGGAGATGATTGTGTAGCTGCACAGGTGTAATGTCACAGGCCTTGAGTCAGACACCTGCATTTGTCCAAAAAATATACAAAAGAGAAACAGCTGATGAATTATAGTTTGGTTAAAAACTAAAGAACAGTGTGGGTCTGACAGGGAAGGATGGAGGGGGAATGGAAACAAAATGATGCCCAAAATAGAGCTTTGAGGGCACAAAACTTTCAAGAGGTTCTATTACCCTGAATCCCAAAAGACGGAGTGGGGAAGAAAGCACATGAAAATAGAATAATTATACTGCTTCCTCCTTCTCATCCATTAACTGAAACAGGATGTTTTCATTCATCAAACTGGGCACTGTTACGTGGGGAGGGACATCAGGCCATGATTCCATGATTATGGACACCTGTTAGGGCTGCAACAGGGAGTTATGGGAGTTTTGAGCACAGGAAAAGATTTCCTGCAAGCAGAGGATGTATGTATTATAGACAAGAATAAATGTAGTAACTGGTTGGTTATCATAGATGAGCATAGGTTAGTTTAGTTTATTTATTTATTTGAAGCTTGCTAGTTTAAGTTAGCTTGACTGTAAACTCAACATTATGCTGGTATGGTACATTCCATTTGAAGTCGGAATTTCCGTTTTCCCAGTTGGAAATTCCGCTGGAACGCCCCGAGAAGTCAGACTTGAAGTCAGGAGAAGCTCACCAACCCGCTGCTTCGCGACTCAAAAGTGTGAAACCTGTTGTAATGTGTTGTTTATTAGCACTTCTGTCTCATTGTGTCAAATCAGTGGTCCACACAAAAGTGTCCAAAGTCTATCTGGGGACATGTTGCTAACAATTGCTAACCTGCTCATGCCTGATTTTCTAACTTGTTTGCAGTCAACTCGGGTGTGATGTCATTTCCCGCTCCCACTACCGACTTCAGAGGTAAATGAAGCGCAGCATTAATCCACCATTGCTGCAATGAACACTACAAATACGCAAGTTATGCAAAGCACTGCTGATCAGATTTTTAGATTGGAGGCTTTTTTATAGTTTCAGACGGTGGATGAAGGAATGAGGAGAGAGGACACAGAAGTGAGGGAGAAACACGGGATGTAATGATTGAGAAAGAGCATGGTTAATTCAAGTTAATTCAATACTGTTTCATTCAAGAAAAAAAAAAGAGAAAATCGATACAACTCTCATGGCAGTGAATATACAGCCACAGCCAGCATTGTGAATGATAACTGGGAAACAAGCTCTGTGCAAGAAATACTCAAATATATGAGGCCTTATATGCAAAGAATCAGTTTGTTACCCTACTAAATTCTGACCATCAGTGAATTCTGACCATAAAATTAATATATATAGACCATGTTTGAATTTATTTTTCATCTATCCATCCATCCAACACCGCGATGGCTCGGAGGAGGTAGGGTTTAGCCTCCACAGCCACGAACAAATGGGATATTCACCCCCATTACTGTAAAGGAGAAGAATAATTGGCAGCATAATGCACAGTCAGAGACAACAACCTCAACAGTTTTTTTTTGTTCAGCAGGGGTTGGCAGCTTTCAGCTTCCACATGATTATCTCTGTACGCGTTTACAGCCTAGCAAGGAAATCACTTTGGTTACGCTTGAGGTGTGCCGTATCATTCATTTTCCTCTACCTTGCATGTTTTTTTCTCTTTTTCTCGGCAGAGTTCTGAAATTTTACATAAGCAAAAATTATTGAAAAGCCTAAAGTAAACCCAGCTAATTAAATACGGCACTTTTCTGCCCATCTGATAGTATCTGAAAGTGGGGTTCCTCCTTGTCTTCGCTGTCTTTCTGCTCCTCGCTGCTCTCTGTTCTCTCCCTTCAGAGCCAGATGGCACCCTGTTGTGGGAGGGGACACACACATACACACAAACACACACATGGCAAGAGATGCAACTGCAGTGTGTTCTTTCCCAGCACACGCTACGTTGATGCCTGGCAGCTCCTGGAGGATGAGGATGCCATCCAGCTGCCTTTCTACGCGTATAAAGACTGCATTTTGCAGTTACGTGGCTTTTATTTGTGTTTTTATTTTGTGGAGGCCGCCTCAGAAACTTTATGCATTTCTGCTGTCGAGCGCCTAAGAAAAGCCTATTTTCTGCTTGAACACTTGTGCTAATTCCTGTGATGATTTAGCGCTGACTTCGCCTGCTCACGTTGAGGTACAAGTTGCTTTCAGACAGGTGCTGAATTGAGACAAACATCCAGCACTAATTGCTCATCAGTTTTTCGCTCCGCAGTGGGAGTCAAAAGAATGGAATTATCGCTTCTCTTCTGTCTTTCTTGAGCTAATTTAAAGCATGCTGAATCAATCTCTCTCTATGTTTCTCTCCATCTCCACGCACACAACATGCACACACAGAAAGAAATACACAAATAGAAACACTTAATAAATTGTATATTTTCACCTCTCTTAAATATTGTATGTCAGAAAGATGAGTTTTCTGCACACAGGCAAGAAAACGTATGACTGTTTACTTAATAACCCCCAAAAAATAGTTGCAATTAAGATTTAGATCCATTGTCAGACAAAATGTTACCCTGTGTTTTGCATCAGTAGTCATGAAGTGGAGGAAATTTGATGTCATGTATTGAAAAGTGTGCGATGGTCACAGTGCAGTGAGGTTAACGGTAAGGCTGCGGGGGTCAGGGGATGGACTGATTCCAGCAGAGGTCTGTGAGACAAATAGGATACACGATATGGCCAAAAACATGTGGACATCACACAATACGTCAAACCTCCTCCTTTGCTCCAGATGGAAGTTGGAGTTTTGAATGTAAACGTTTGGAGACACTGTCATGTTGAAACATTTTGGTTGACATCCAGTTAAAAGCACCCTGCTAGTTGAACAGACCTCACAGCAGACATCCTTGAATTTAAAACATGGGGAATAGCATTATTAACTGCCAAATAACAGCTATTGCTGGAATGGAGCCACCATTAATGCTCTTAGTTGGACCTGCGCTGTCCTGTCAGGATGTGTGCTGTGAAAACGCTGTTAATAAGACACATCTAGGAATTACAAAGAAGACAACATGGACCCGGTAGGTAAAGTGGCACTCTGACAGGCCTGCCCCTCTGCCTGCTCCACGAGCACGCCAATGTAATAATTTTCCCCATCATTCTGCTGAAAATAAATACCTGTCAGACACTTCAGTCTTCCTCTGCCGGTTCTGCACAATGTTCCCGTTCACTGTGGTCAAAGTATGTGGCGTGAGCTTTATTATTATTTGCAAATTAAATGCAACACTTGCAATATTATTTGCTCCATCAGGTCATCTGATAAAAGTCTGATGATGATATTCCAGATCGATGCTCCTGTATGCTGCGCTGCTCTTGTGTGTGTATGTTTCCACCGCCAAGTATTGACTGAAGGCCTGTGCATTAGAATCCCTGTGACCGGTGTAGCATGCCTTTTTCTTTATGTCCCTGCAGAGCAGAGACTGTCCTAAATTACTTTATCAACGGCCTCTTGATAGATGATTAATTGACATTTTACTGGATTTCAGCACCAACGTTTTGCTAAATTGCTTTTGGTTTCAGTCTATTTGAATCAGAGTATATTATAGTATATTGTAGAGTATATAGACTCTTACTTTGAAGGTTTGTTTCTATTGTAAATATTGCGTGGCTACAACTGTTTAAATACAAGGGGTGGGGGAGGTAGCGAGTGCCTCCTTGTTGTTGTCGTATTTGCACGTGTGATTTGCCTCTAAACGTGCCCATTTGGGGCATTTTATCCGAACTGTTTTACTCAGTGACGGACGCAGCTTGCAGGTGTGAAAAGTGAAGCCAATGCACAAATGCCTTAAACCTTCATTCTTTCATTCGCAGGGGGAGACTCTGTTAGTTGCAAGAAGAAGTCCGAATGCATTGGGGTCTCTGAGCACTACTTCTGGCTTGATTTAAACATTTTCCTGATGAGTTTATGGTCTCAGTCGCTGATTTTAGGTCTTCTTCAACAGAGAATGAAGTTCATCTAGTAAATTCTGGTCCCAGAGGAAAACAGACAAGGAGGCAGGGTGTGCTTCAGGGCAGGACGACCTGGTGACGGCCATGAAACACAGATGATGATGTAAAGCCAAGCTCAAGGCTTCAAAATGGCGGTCCACAAACCAGCGGGTGATGTCACAGTGACCACGCCCACTTCTGTTATGCAGTCCATCGTGGTTTATTGTGTGGTCTGAGAGAACTGAAGGTCATTTGTTACTATTCCCCTTTTTTCTTGACAGCAGCTGTTTGCTCTCTTCAGGTTTACTGCTTCCTCCATTTAAAGATTCTACTTTTATTCTGGCTTATATTATTTGGTTTATAACCAAAGTCAGTGGAGCCCAGCTCTAGCTTGGTTACAAACATGCAAAGTACAAAATGGAAAGACTTTTGAAAAGAAAGAAAAGAACAACAGAAGAGGCCAAACTACTGCGAGCTTACTGTGAATATTGCAGGACACTCTGATGGCAGTTTGTAACACCTCTGGCAGTTTTGGCAAAATTTTCTTCTACTTGGCTTCTTGTTTTTCTAGTTTTATTGCAACCACTTGATTTGAAAAAATGCAATCAGTGTATGCCTTCGAGAGGTGATTTAGTTTTAAAACAACAGAGCAGAACAGAAAAGGTTTGGGAACCACTGTTTTAATACGTGTATGTGGTAACAAAAAGATTTCCTTCATTGTGCATTTGCAGTACACAAAAGTGTGAGCAGTGGAGTCACTGCGACCTGATCCTGGATGGATGGATGGATGGATGGATGGATGGATGGATGGATGGATGGGTGGATGGATGGACTATACACAATAATCTGCTCTGGCAATGTCAGTTTCAACATACCAGCATGTTTTGAATGACTTCAGACTAGTTATGTAAGCAGCTCTGTGAAGACACTGGGCCAGACCCTTAATTCTGCTGGAAAACTCTGCATCCCTAACAATGTTCCTGTTCCACTGAGCACTGGCTGTGTTGTTTGTCAGGTAGTTTGTCCCGGTATCCACTAATCAAGAGCCTGACAGGATGGTAACTGTGAGCGAGAGACCAAGAGAAGGGATGAGGAGAACAGTGTTACATCTTACATCAATGACACCCGAGCATTTAATGATCCCTTAAACAGACTTGTTTAGTTGAAGGATGGGAGGACAGCGGGAGAGGGTACGGTGGCTGACGAAGGCAACAGAGGCATGCTGCAGCTTCAAAAAGGATTCCGATTCAAAAAGACATGGGAAAATCCAAAACAAATACAGCAAGCATGCATTAACAGCACACATGCTGTGTCTTACAGACACAATGCAGTCAAGGTTATGTGTCTGCACCACACAGAAATTGCGGGAGTTTGAATAAACAGGCTTAAACTGAGACAACGTTTGGTTCATTTGACTGTTTCAGGGTCCGTTGTTTTCTAATCTTCGGTTTTTAGTAAATGTAATCATGCTGCCAGTCAGGCTTAACACCACTTTGCATACACCTGCCTCTGTCTATGTGATATTTCTACACTTCTGTACAGCAGCATGACAATTGCACCTTACAAACAGACATGCCTATAGGAGGACAAACGACAGACTACAATACACACATTGTACCAGAAAGTATAAAGTGATACGCGGGTACAGAAAAATGCATTTCCACTTGTTCTGCATTGTGGTTAGTGTGTTTACTGAGAGGGTAAAGGCAAGTTTGTGTAACAGCTCATATTGTACTGAGCAGCAAGGCAAACAGCAAACAGCTCTTACTCTTTCTTCGGGCATTATCACTGATGAAAATCTTTCTTTTTGCTTTTCATGATCTGTCTTTCATCTGGGCCCTACGGTGGCAAACCAGAGCTAACACCCCACAATCTGCCAAACAGGTGCTGCAGCCTCAGAAACAATACTAATTCAAAGCAATGTATCACTTTGGTACCTCCAAGTGCAATATGTTTATTGTAGTCTGTTGTTTGCCCTTCTATAGGCATGACCGTGTCTGTAAGGTACAGTCACTGATGTGACAAATGTTACAAAGTGAAAACATTTCATCCTTCAGTTACACAATGCTGAGGTGGAGGATATTACATGGAAACAGGCAGATGTGTGCAAAGTGGTGTTAAGCTTGACTGGCAGCATGATTACATATGCTAAAAACCGAAGACTATAAAAAAACAACTGACCAGATGAATAAACTCCCACAATCCTCTCCCTAAGACAAACTGTCAGTCCACCTGAAGGTAAAACAATGTACTTTTAAAACATTCCTTTGTGAAGAAGTCCTCCTTTTCCCTTTCACACTGCTGCGTTTGGGTTTCACCTGACAGAAATATTATTACAGGGTGTGATAGTATCAAAAGGGGGGCGTTTGGGGTGGAAATACTGAGCATGAATGTCATTCTTGCCTTTGAAATGTTCAGAGCCACCCTTCTCTGAATAGATGGTGATTGTTAGAGGCTGACCTTAGCTGAACTGTCAGCTCAATCACTCTTAAGTGCCTTCCTCTGTTCACTGCTCACACCTCATTTAATTGGCTCCACATTTGGCCGCGATGGGAATGGGCTGTGCTGTGATTACCATAGCATAAACACATTGATATGAGAAATGTGTATGCGTGGCTGACAGCAAACACCTGTTGCAATAAACACTAGGTGACAGCTGCTGGATGCTTTTTTTTTCTGGTTAGTTTGGCCGCGAGGCTACAGCATCAATAGCTGGGGTTGCCTTTAGGATAGCAATCAAATCTTCTGGTACTTTATCACTTTATCGTAATTGTTAAATGCCTATAATGTGAGACTATGTAATATTTGAAAGAAGACATAACACAATCTTCTGTTATAAATATTATAAATAATTTTTGCTGAGAGATCACTGACTACCCTTAACCTTTTTTTGACTTGTAAACTTTATTAGACAATTAAGTAGGAGACAGTTTTTTGGTTTTTTTTCTGTCATCATAGTGTAAATCAGTTCAGACTGACAATATACTGGTGGTGTGGCTGGTTCTGTCTGTGTAGACGGGGGCTAAAAATATTTACTGCAGTTCCAACAACCATAGGAGGATACATACTTAACAGCACGGTGGATCCTCTCAAATACTGATGTTGTAAAGGGACAGAAGTCTTAAATCACTAACAGTGACACTTTGCAGCGAACCCAGATAATCGGTATCCAAAACTACAAAAGGTGAACTACAAGGGAAAAAGAGCCTGCAGGTGCTTTTAAAATCAAATAAATCAATGTAACAAAGACAGGACTAAAAGAGGATTAGCAGAGCAACGGCTAACTTTTCCTGAAAGAAACCAAAATGAAACTAAAGCCTCAGTTACTCAGTGAAAACCACAAAAACACTTAAGACTACAGAGGCTGAGAACAGCTGTCTGAACGCAGCACTTGACATCACAAGTATGTTATTTCATTACCTCAAGATAATAAGATGATCAAGCCGTTATTATGGGAAACCAAAAGGTCATTTCCTCTCATTGCCGTTCATCAGAGAGCCTTGCCAACAGGCATGGATGATATGCAGACAACTGTAGCCGCAGTTTTAAGCTACAAATGTCTTTAAAATGATTAAGAAGTGCCCATTAGTGTTCAGGGCATCGCACTGTACTTCAGTCACAGTCTAAAACCGGCACAAATTGCATTGTGTCTTTACACATGAATCAGTAATAGGTACATCTCCACCTGACATTTATGCGGCTTTCAGTTGCTGCAGTTGTCGAGACGCCATCTGTGTGTGACTGACACAGACAGCAGTTTTTGTAAGTGGCTCATGCGCTGAGTTAGGAGAGGTAATGTTATTGTTAAACATTGGTGAATAAGTTAGTTAAGCTAGTTAGCTCAGGTGAAAAGAGCGTAAGTGTGGGATAAAAAGCAAAAGTTCAAATCACTGTTTATTTCTGGAATAGAAATTAAGTGAAATAGAGACAACATGTCGTGTTCCAGTTATTCGTGCACCAGATGCTGATGCAGATGCTGATTTCATTAATGTGTCTAAGCACAATTTTATCCTTTAAATATGCACAATAGCTACATCATCAAAATGGTTGGTATTTCCTTCCTCCAAAACAAATTAAAATTTTAGTTTGACTTTAATTCGATACCAAAACAATACAGCTCTCTGGGGGCTTTTTTTTTTTACAGCTACAGCCTTACTTGGTTTGGTATAACCAGGAGCTTATGGTGACATTAAGAATGATCCTGCCATCGCTCTGTAACTCATCAATATGTCTCTGACCACCAGCAGCTTTGGGGTTGTCTGACAGAAGCCACCCTACGGGCAGCTGAAAGAAAATGGCGGAAATCCAAGAGCTCAGAGGAGCTCTTTGCCAGTCAAGCTTATCTCTTCTTCTCTGTCCAGCTCCTTATCTGTGGCTAAAAGCTCAATCCAAAACCTTCTTGTCCAACCCTCAAAAACTCCTCTCTGTCTTCTCTATCTACCCTCCTTCACACCCCACCTCTATTCTCCCTTCTACCGAAGGGTGGAGGACTCTTCATCTCCTTCTCTTCCTTTCCCTTTCACCCCTCTCTTCTGAGGTATTAACCCTGATTCCCTCCCAACCACCTGTTCTCTTGACATTGTCCCCGCTTTATCTATTGCTCCTGACCTCCTTCCTCTCCTCGCCCACCTTATCAATGCCTCTTTGATTTTTTTTCCTACCACTTAGAAAGAAGAGTGAAGCCTCTTAAAGAAACCCAAACTCAACCCCTCTGATGTAAAGAGTTACAGACACGTCTCTCCTCTGCCATTTCTTTCTACAAACATTTAAGTGTGTTGTCTTTACTCAAGTCTCTGCGTATTTCCGCCAGAACAACCTTCTTGACCCCCATTGGTCTAGTTTCAAAGCAGGCCGCTCAATGGAGACTGACTCCATGCCGACGCAGAGGGACACAGGAACGCTGTTAGAGCAGCCTGCCTGTCCTCCATCCTCATCCTGTTAGGCCTTTCAGCTCTCCCTTTTGGCATCCCATCTCAAGGACCACACTTATTGGGCAACTTGGATAGAATCTGTGAGCCTTGTACCCTCAATACTGGCTCCAGACTTCTTTTCTCTTCACACAAAGTCACTCGACTCTATTATTTACTCACATTGAGTTTTTTCCTTCCACAGCCATGCAGAGTACACTAAACTAATTCTGTCGTTTCTGAGACAGAGGTAGCAGCACGAATATCTGTGTGTGTGGCTGACTTGTCAGTGGAAGTCTACATACACAGCACCTGCAGCTCAGCATTGACAAGAACAAGCTGCTCTTCCTTCCAAGGATGGCATTTCCCATCCATGACCTCTACATTACCACTGAGAACTATTTGGTGGCTTGGACGGCAAGGAACCTCGGTCTGGCGCTGGATGGTTAGCTGCCCTTTGTGCCAACAACCTGCTCCTGCAGATTCACCCAGAGGGTGGCGAAGGTTCTGGTCCAGACTCTTATCATCTCTCGCCCAGACTGCTACAACACAAATGTGCCATCAGACCTCTGCAGCTCATCCAGAATGCAACAGCCCGGCTGGTCTTCAACTTACCCAAGTTCTCCCACACTACTCCAATCCGATTCAAGTCTCTGGTACCTGCCTACCATCCTGCAAATGGATCAGGCCCATCCTACATCCAGGATGTGGTCAAACCGTACGCTCCAGCCCATCCACTACACTCTGCTACTTCTCTCTCTTTGCGTTTCCTAATGTAGCATCTTAAGCGGTTCGGCATATTTGATGAGGTTGACGTACATGAGTGGTTTCAGTTGTATCCACATGGTTGAACGCCATCCAAGTTGCTTTGGATAAAAGCATCTGCTAATAAATGTAATGTAATGTCATAGGGTGACTTTAAGACTCTTTTATAGATTATAAAGTCAACAATTGCAATGCTACAATTCTGAAAAGTCTCTGGTTAAGATGGTCTGTAACAGATAGCAGATAGACACTGTATGTACTGTGGTCATTTAGTGACACAGGCAATGAAGCGCTGTCTGACTGCACGTTACCCTACCTTCTTCATCTCATTAAAAAGGAACTGAAAATTGAAAAGGTCTCCTCATATGTCTGCATGAATCTTTGACAACACATTCACGAGTAAGGCCCTAGTTATTCCTCTCACAGTCAGTAGCAATATGATAGAAGAAAGGGAGGTTTGGGAGGAAGTGCAGCCTTTCGATGAACTCTTCAATTCTGCAAATGTATATGTGTGTGAGTGTGCGTGTACCACACCAGTGGTAGCCTATGGTTTGGTTGTAGTGATGGAAGCAATAGGTAGGGAACAGGAGGCCCCAGAGAGGAGGTGTAAACACAGAATTTCTACCCTCAGAAACCTGTCAGCACATTTGACGGATAGTGTGGGGAAAATAGACAGAGAGAGAGGAAAGAAATGGGGAGACCAGAGAAAGAAACTTCCAGAAGAGAGTGAAATTAATTTTTGATGAGGGAATGTGTCGAAAGATACATACTAAGAGTGGAGGCATCAATACAAGTGGAAATGTCTCCCACTTCCCCAATGAAAGGACAATTACCAACGCTAAATTCAAGGCAGCAATTTATTTCCATCTACGGAGATGTTCAATTTTTCTTATTTTAATTTTTCTTGTTTTAATTTCTTTTATTTGCCAGCAGTCATTCTGTTCCCTTCCCATCCCTTTGCCAGTAGCTATAAATGTCCCTTATTATAATTACAATGACTTATCTTGCACTAAAACTGTGAACATAAACTAATCTAATTAAATGTGATATGAGCAAACCAATTAAGTTATCTTAAAGCTGCACTTGACTTCATTAGCTTGTTTTCGCAACAGCTCGCGGGAACCAGAACACGGGTCAAAGGTGTGTGTAAGGGAGGGATACCTCATCCTAAATTGTCGAGTTCTCTAGAGGCTCAATGCTTACTTAGTAATCTTAAGTGATCAACTCAAGGCCCTGAATGATTTATTTAAATTTCTCTCAGGATTATACCATTTCACTCCATAATACGTAATCCGCATTACAGAAGCTAAAGATGCCTTTATTGCCATTTGACTGTATCTTCTACATCTAACACTCAACCATCAAGATGACACAAAGTTCTGATATTATAATAAATTAGAGAATCCAGCTTTAATGCACTTTACATAATCTTATGTGAATCGAATGTGGTTGTGGAAGCGTGGGTGCTGTAGCCAGTGATCATTTAAAATGCGGTGAAATGTGTCAAAATGTGTGCGGTGCAAATCAGTGAACTAATCTGACAAATGAGCACTTCATGTCGCACTTTTCAAATGTCAGTTAAAGTGGAACAAAGTGTTTAATGGTGGATAAAATGTGAAAACGTGTCAAAACATGTCGGCCAGATTTTTAGGCGGGATGGAGTAACTCTGTGATGTCATTTGATAAGTGTACGGTAGTAACAGCGTGTGATCAACTCTCTGTTATTTGTTTCCAACACACACACACACACACACACACACACTGGCAATTAACACCCAGCCTATATTAGTAATTAGTGACTGTCGTTTTACCAGTTGCGTGTTTGAGAGGTCACCAAGCTCCTCTTTCATCTGACATGAAATACATATTGACTGTCAGTCTCATATAATTGCATGTTAATTGTCTCATGTCTTCAACTGGGATTACTGTAGTTTGTTTTTTTTGGAGTGTTGGGCCTTCCACTGACCTCTAACAGCCGGTCATGGCCTGAAGATAATGATATGTGCTGGTCTCCTCAGTGAGTTCTGGAGGTCAGAGATGGGAGGAGAAAATTAAGACGGCAGTGACATGAGGGACCTTGGCTCCTAGACCTCAATTTCCACTTCTGAGAGGACGAGCTGGAGGCGCTGATTGTCCATTTTCCACTGCACTCTTGGCTATTTGAAAAGCTGGCAATATTTGTGCTTAAATTGCCCAATGAAAACAGTTTTCCCCTTCGTAGAATCTTCTCTTCGGTATGAATGGAATTTCCGTCGTATTAGTGAAGCACAGATGTTCGGCCGTCCTCCACACGCAGAAAAACAGACATTTGACTTCAGATTTTTAATTCCTGAATCTGAAGAAAATTGGAGTGTAAGTGTCTTACAGAAATCACAACTGAAATTAAGATTCCTACTAAAGTAATATAACCTGACGATACTGCTGTTTTAGCAAAATTCCCGCATGTGACAGTTGCCTCCAGGTGTTTGAACACATCGTCCAGGTCAACATTCTCTGCTGTAATATCCTATAATGGCATCGCTCTACAGAGGGCTGAATATCATTCTTCCAGAGGATACTCCCTCATTTGGTGTCCAGATGATTGCAGGTGATTTAACATTTCATGTTTCATGTTTTAATGTTTTTAATTGGGTTGAGTTCTGGTGACTGCGAAGGCTATAGCATATGATGAACATCATTTTCACATCCATTCAACCATTCAGTAACCTCCCGTGCCCTGTATGGAGTCATCTGCACTCGTTATGTTCCTTTGCCCATTTGTTCACATTTTTCTAATTAATCTGGTAAATAGTCACCTTTACTGCCAATTACTGTAATATTGTACATACTTGCCCACTTAATAGCTTTCCTACATTTATGTCAGGGCTATAAAACATCAGGCTGTCTGCATATGTGTTAAAGACTATGGTACACTGAAACGCTGGGTTTCAAGGGGATTAATGAACTGGAAAAACTAGAAAACAACAGAGTAGGTCTAGGTCTGTCAGAAAACAGTCTAAAGATGAGCATAAAGTTTAAATTATGTCCCTTTTTCTGTAATGCTATGTCATTTCCTGCTGTCAGAGCCGATTCCACCAGAAGGACCCATTTCACCGCACTTTGACCTCCAATTACCTGCTTTATCAGCCACTCAGCAGTTGCACTCTGGAACAGGAAATTGATAGAGGACTGTTGGAAAATAGCCAAGCTATTTTCATCCAGAGTCACACAAAATGGTTAGTTTCCTGCTTCTAATGCCTGAACACAATGTCCCGGAGAAAGTAAGAAAAGAAAGATTTTGAATTTAATTTCGACGTGTCACTCTCTCAGGTCTGATAGGCAGATATGGCAGGAAATGTCATGTGTTAGGTCAAAGTTATTCTGTTTTTAGATATACCGTATTTTAAACTAAGGCAAGAAAGTGCTCTTTCTTCCGCTTTGCAGTCACTGTGGCCTTTGCTGTTCACCCAAATAGGCTTTTACAGGCTCTATAGTAATTTTAAGGTAATTTATCTTGAATAAGATGGCATATTTACTTCCCTATTTATGAAGAATATCATCCATTAAAATCTGAATGTCTTAATAAACCTCTTCTAACGTGCCCCTTGGTGGCTATTTTGAAAATGACATTTCCATGGAGAGTGGGGCTTATCTTTCTAAATTCTACGTCTTGCCTTCCAAGTCATAAAACCACTCAGTCGTGCCAGTATTTAACAGGTCTAGTCTTTTCTCCTGCAGTTGCCTCACTTACCTGTTGTCTCTTGAATTAACTGTCATTAGTAACACACTCTATCGGCAGGATGTTGTTGTGAATCAGCTTTTTTACTTTCCATCTCAGTACTAAAGTGTGTCCCACTGTGTGCTGGGGTCAGCTTGCAGAGGCAACATGGCGGCAGGCAGCACTGGTGTGTTGGCAGCAGCTCATCTTATACATTGAACATACACAATTACTCTTTTGCATGCTTTGTAAGAGGGTTGCCAACATTGTGCTGGACTCTTTCTGATGCGTTCGGAGTGAAAACAAAGTTAAGAAAACAAAGAACAGAATGAGGCATCTGAAAGTTTGGGCAAGAATTGGTTAAAGGAAAATGCCAAATCCATATTAATCTTTGCAACAACAACACTCCAAACTAACGGGGATGAAAGGTAGATCTGTTGTGGACTCTGGCACCAGCATCTGGTTTAGGGCCTGCTGCTGCTTTCCAACAGGGAGAGAAACACTGTGTGTTATGTGATATTCCCTCATCATCCGTTAGACTCATTAGAGATTATTGTGTTCACAGCTTCAACAACAGCATCAGACCTCATGAGGTGGCATCTTCACCTCCCTGATGTGAAATATATTGTTGGAGGGTGACACACAGTGAGGGATTATTCTAAATTGTTAACAAATCAACAGCCGCTCAAGAACGTGTATGTATATGTATAATGTATAAGTAAAATCCTTAATGGAGCCGCTACAGTATGTGAGCTCCGACATCAAACACTAAGCCCAGCTAATGTAAATTTCTCCAGGGGGCGTCTGTCCTCAGCTGTGTTTCTTCAGCTGTGCAGTTTTTGGGCAGCTGCTAGTCAGTCGAACCATCGTGGTCCAGTCTGAAATATCTCAAAAACTATTGGATGGAAGGCCATGAAATGTGGTTAAGACATTCATGTTGGGCGAAGGATGAATCCTGCTGACTGACTGCAATCATCTGTCCAGATTTTTAAAGCTCTGCTGCCTGAGTTATGTTCCCACATAAGTCAGTGAAGCTCTGCATTTGTGTACCAATGTGCAGAAGACATAAAGACTGGGAGCTTGCCTGGGGGGGGGTGGGCTTGTGGTGTTGTAAAAACATCCAATGTAGGCGACCTGTAGTGGCCTCTGGATGGGAGCAAAGCAGGAAGTTGGGTGATGCAGTATGAAGATGGATGATGACAATGTTTGGGTGAAACCTTCACCCAGGGGACGACGGCGGTTAATGTCCAGAAGTCATTGTGGTCTTTTTCACTACTTAGTTTCTTATTGCCATCCACAGAGTTTTTTCAGTATTTAAGAACTTTGTACAAGCAATAAAAAGTAAATCAAGGGGAGACTCAAGAGAAAATGGAAATCGATTTCCAATAACTATTCTGTCATTGCCGTGTGAGGAAGTGGCTCGTGTATCAAGCCTTTTGTCTGTATTAAGACCCCGATCTTTATGAACTTAACCGAGTGCTGTGAGCGCCTAAAATAAAACACAGTGCCAGGGAACATATTACTGACTAATCCACCACCTAAACATGAACCAGTGTTAAAGCATGGCATATATTGTACATAATCCCCCTGAAAGACAGGGTGGTGGAGAGGTTAATTTGAAGAGCAACAACCTGTCCACACTTGTTTCCTTGAGATCAATGCACAAGCCATGTACTGTGCTTTCATTTCACTTCCATAGTTCATGTTTTCTGCTTTTCTCCGACACACACACACACACACACGCACACACACACGCACTTACAAGACAACTAATTACAGTCTGCCATCCACGGATCTAATGATACTGCCTGCACAGAGATGATGCACATCAATCAAATGTTCGTCAGTCACTTTGACCAGTGCACAGAGCAGGCAGCTGACTTTCATTTAATGTTTTTAGATTTCAGCGTAAAAGCACAAGCCCACGTTTTAATTGCTGTCTGAAGGGCTGCTGGAATTTTAGCGCCTGAGGGGCTCGTCGACATTGTGTTATGAAAATTAAATATTTTTCAGAGATTAATTGAATCTGTGGCAGGACAGAGGAAGGGAGGGGGGGGGGGTGCAGTAGGTTGATAATGTGTTGATGATATGCATTAGTTCTCAAGCAATCTGTCATATCACACACACAAAACAGTGCATCATGTAAAACAGCAGCAACATGATGCCACCTCCCAAGGGCATAATTAGCATTTCACCTTTGGGGGAGAGATTGGAGGCATCTGCACCATGAAGGCTGGTCTTCGTGTGTCAGATACACTGCTGTAGGCCTTTGGCACCATGTTCTGAGATGAACACTTCATTGAGAAAAAAGGGTAAAAGAGCTGACCCATCGACTGCATATAAGAAGTGGGCGTAGACACCGTGATGTCATCTGTCGGTTCGTGGTCTGCCATTTTTTGGAGCCAAAGGTGACATTCATTCTGAAAAAAACCTCTCTGATACTTCTCTAAATGGGACTGTGCTTTACAAAAGTGTTAATTGAGGTAATGAATCAAGCAGGAAGTAGAGTCATTTTCTCATATACAGTGGTCCCTCGTTTATAACGGGGGTTACGTTCTAAAAATAACCCTCAATAGGTGAAATCTGCGAAGTAGTCAGCTTTATTTTTTACAATTATTCTATATATTTTAAGGCTGTAAAACCCCTCACCATACAGTTTATACACTTTTCTCAGACAGGCATTAACATTTTCTCACATTTATCTCTTGTTTGACTTGTTTGTTTGTCTTGAAAACAGGCAGCACTTAAAAGTCACACTGCTAGCGATTGAACATTTATGTAAATTTGGCAAGCCGAACGCATCCTGTACTGTACAGAGACACGGCACGGAGGAGATTGATTGACATTGGTCTACAGTCCCTTAGCCAGGAAGCTTAGAAAGGAAGCAGGTTTAAGGCACTTACTGCATCTCCATCCTTAGACCACGTTAAGCTGCAATGGGAAAAGAAACTGGGCTCATAAATGTCAAAAAGCAATTAGCAGTTGATCTGGGCCACTCCTCATCGACATGCATCGGGACAGTCCACTCAAACCTTAGAGAATTTCAATAGGCTACGTGCGCCTGACTGCAAATTAGCAAAACTTTATGCAGGAGGAGATGTGAGCCACTTCAGATTCACCCTCAAGTGGTAGGCCGCCTCTGGACCCTCCCAAACGTGCAGCTCCGTGGGTGTTGTTGAGTTGTGCACATCATTTAGATACTGCAACATATCCTGTGCTAACCTGTGATTGACGATCTAATGCAAAGCAGCCGACCCATGCCGGAGTGGACACACGCTGACGTACACAGAACAAACTTGTCACCGCCCAGACTCCTTCTAAGTGAAGTCAACATCACAACTTGTGGAGTATCACACATACAGTTGCAAGAAAAAGTATGTGAACCCTTTGGGATTACTTGGATTTCTGCATAAATTGGTCATAAAATATGTTCTGATCTTCATCTAAGTCACATCACTAGACAAACACAGTCTGCTTAAACTAATACCGCACAAAAAATTATACGTTTTCATGTTTTTATTGAACACAACATGTAAACATTCACAGTGCAGGGTGGAAAAAGTATGTGAACCTTTGGATTTAACAACTGGTTGACCCTCCTTTGGCAGCAATAACCTCAACCAAACGTTTCCTGTAGTTGCAGATCAGACCTGCACAACGGTCAGGAGGAATTTTGGACCATTCCTCTGTACAAAACTGTTTCAGTTCAGCAATATTCTTGGGATGTCTGGTGTGAATCGCTCTCTTGAGGTCATGCCACAGCATCTCAATCGGGTTGAGGTCAGGACTCTGACTGGGCCACTCCAGAAGGCGTATTTTCTTCTGTTGAAGCCATTCTGTTGTTGATTTACTTCTATGCTTTGGGTCGTTGTCCTGTTGCATCACCCATCCTCTGTTGAGCTTCAGTTGGCGGACAGATGGTCTTAAGTTTTCCTGCAAAATGTCTTGATAAACTTGGGAATTCGTTTTTCCGTCGATGACAGCAATCCGTCCAGGCCCTGAGGCAGCAAAGCAGCCCCAAACCATGATGCCCCCTCCACCATATTTCACAGTTGGGATGAGGTTTTGATGTTGATGTGTTGTGCATTTTTTTCTCCACACATAGCGTTGTGTGTTCCTTCCAAACAACTCAATTTTGGTTTCATCTGTCCACAGAATATTTTGCCAGTAGTGCTGTGGAACATCCAGGTGCTCTTTTGCAAACTTCAAACGTGCAGCAATGTTTTTTTTGGACAGCAATGGCTTCCTCCGTGGTGTCCTCCCATGAACTCCATTCTTGTTTAAAGTTTTACTTATTGTAGATTTGTCAACAATAATGTTAGCATGTGCCAGAGATTTCTGTAAGTCTTTAGCTGACACTCTAGGATTCTTCACCTCATTGAGCATTCTGCGCTGTGCTCTCACAGTCATCTTTACAGGACGACCACACCAAGGGAGAGTAGCAACAGTGCTGAACTTTCTCCATTTGTAGACAGTCTGTCTTACCGTGGACACATGGACATCAAGTCTTTTAGAGATACTTTTGTAACCCTTTCCAGCTTCATGCAAGTCAACAATTCTTGATCGTAGATCTTCTGAGAGCTCTTTTGTGCGAGGCACGGTTCACATCAGGTAATACCTCTTGAGAATAGCAAACTCAAAACTGGTGTGTGTTTTTTATAGGGCAGGGCAGCTTTAACCAACACATCCAATCTCATCACAATGATTGGACTCCAGGTTGGCTGGCTCCTGGCTCCAATTAGCTCTTGGAGAAGCCATTAGCCTAGGGGTTCACATACTTTTTCCACCCTGCACTGTGAATGTTTACATGTTGTGTTCAATAAAAACATGAAAACTTATAATTTTTTGTGCGGTATTAATTTAAGCAGACTGTGTTTGTCTAGTGATGTGACTTAGATGAAGATCAGAACATATTTTATGACCAATTTATGCAGAAATCCAAGTAATCCCAAAGGGTTCACATACTTTTTCTTGCAACTGTACTAAAGAGCATTTAGCTCTGCTTTTATGCCAAGTCTGCTTTACTTGTCTGTTCCATAAATGATCCACTCTCTCTGGCAGCGAGGGGCACTGGAGCGGCTCTCTTTTTAAAGCGGACCCCTCCCTCAGAGAGGAAGTGGAACCACAAAGGGAACAGTAACGACGCTACACTCAATACAACACAACTGATAGATGGGAGCACAAATAATGGCACGTGGGAACAAAGTGCTCGCAAAGAATCATTATCATGGATTTTAAGCGTCAGTGGTGTAGAATGTCGGCTCCTGATTTTTATTCCCAAACAAGTCCACCCACATTTACAAGGGGGAATTCTCTGACTCAGTAGAGCAGACATGTCAAACTCAAGGCCCGCGGGCCGGATGTGGCCCGCTATGCAATTATATACGGCCTCCGAGATAATTTCATGTGACTATTAACAATGGCCCGTTGGTAAACAGCACTCCCACCTCTCATACTACAAATCCCACAATGCACTGAACAGCTGCAGCGCTAGTCAAGAACTGTGCAGGTATAATGACACACCGATCAGCGGATGAATGCATCGGTCAGCGCCGTAAGCTAGCCCCCCCAAAATGAATGGCTAAACGAAAAGTGGACTTTGAAAACAGGGACTTTCACAGCAGGTGGCAGAGTTTCACCTGTTTGTCGATGATGGAGGTAAACCCGTGTGTCTCGTTTATGGAGCTAATGTAGCCGTGATTAAAGAATATAAATATAAGACTGTGCTATGAGACAAAACATCAGGACACGTACAAAAATGAAAAAAAGAATTCAAAATGTTATTTATTTTACTGAGGAAAAGTTGTTGATGTTTGGGTGTTTCAATTCATATTTCTGAATAAAATATATATCATTATATTATATATTATGATATGATATCACTTTTAGTGATAAATGTTGAGCCCGCGACTTAGACCGTGTTTTAAGTTTTGGCCCCTTATTTGGTTGAGTTTGACACCCCTGTAGTAGAGCATTAGAATCTCCAATTCCCATACCAGACTGAAGCAAGATCTCAGAAGGAAAAAAAAACACGTCCAAGAAGAAAGTAATTATTCTCATTTGTGATTCTTCAGTCACTCGAGAGGGACAACGAGTTGCATGCATCCATCTTATTTGCATGTATTTTAAGATTTGTGAGGGTTCATTTGAAGCATGAAATTCAGGAGCAGAATCTGAGAATTATGTAAAGCTCACGTTCATGCTTATTATTATTTTGTGCAATTCCGCATTTAGGATCTTCAGAGTGTGCCACTTCTAACACGAAGGATTAAGGAGGATTTATCTTGATCCCGAAAGTAGTTTATTTCCAATACAGAGATCATCACAGCTGTTTAACGTCAAGGTCATTGGAAAGGAAGCGGCCAATCGCAGTCTCCCTAAAGAACAGACTTGATTATAATGACTGCATACCATAGTCATGCTACGGTAATTTGCAAGACTAATTACAGTAATCCATATAGGTTAGCACTCTTGAATGAATATTTATTGAATATGAATGATGATGGTAAATTGATGGTTCTGGACAATGCCTAAGTTGTTTAGGACACAGCATTTGTCAGTCATTGTGCCATCCATTGTAATGAACGTAATGACAGGTGAAATTAAGTCTAAATGGAGTTCAGTTTTATGCATTTCACCATCAAAAATGTATTACCGGAAGGAAAAAGACATTTATTATAATGTCATGTGACGTAGTAATTACTCTACTCAAGAAAGGCTTTTGTCTGACTGACTGACTGACACACACACACACACACACACACACACACACACACAGACACACACAGACACACACAGGTAAACTTGAGATTGGGTGAAATATAGAACAAGTTCTCCCTGTCTCTCCCTGCCTCTCCCTGTCTCTCTTACTGACTCAACAGGCACGACGCACCTTTTTACTGTATTGTGTGCATAGGCTGTATACCACTGTGACATCACTCTCTGGTTTGTGGATCGCCGTTTCGAAGGCTTAATCCACATTGGCATCTTGGTATTTTGGAGCCAGTAGTGACACAGCACTTATTCCACAATGGTTATTCCACGAAAACCGCCTCTGATTGGTTAGTCACAAGGTAGCCCCATCCTGAAGTATCCCCTGCTTTCTCTTATTCTAAATGGGACCATAATTTATTGAATGAACGACATGCTGCGATGAAGAAGACTTGAAATTAGTGACTGAGGCCATAAACACGTTAAGAAAATGTTTACTGAGGTAATAAATCAAGTCAGAAATAAAATCATTTTCTCATAGACTTCCATACAACTGGACTTTTCGCCAGAATCGCCCCCCTGCTGAAGTGCCTTAAAAATGCAGTCTTTCTTTCTAACATCAATACCACCTCAGAACAGTAACACAGGACCTAAGTATCCCAGGTAAAAGTTTGATTTTAAAATCAATGACCCATCAGAACATCACTGCTAAACTCGACCTTATCAGACCTCAGAATCTTACTCACCTGATTTCCTAAAGTTTTTTTCTACCAGAAACCTCTGAAGGTAAACTTCTTCATGCTCAGTGATTGAAAACCAACCACACACATATTCAGCTTGCAGTAACGTAGTTAGTTTATGTACTTTACAGTGGTGTAGCTGTGCTCCGCTCCACCGTGGAGCAGCACCAATGGGAGAGAGGACTGGAGAGTTTCTGGTAAAGCCTTAAAAATGCTGAATTACAACCACAGCGTACTTGTGTGGATGTAGCCATAGCATACACACTACTTTCTGCTAACGATCCCACTTGTTAGGATCCCGTTTTTTCTGTCTCCCCTGCCCTTTATCCCTCCTGTGCTGTCTCACTCCGCCCACACGCCTGCAATTCACACACAACTGACACCAATCTCCAATCAAGCCACCCACTCCTTCCCTGCCTACATCAGCCCAGCCCAGAGCACCACTCACCGCCAGATTGTCCGTTGCACTCGGTACGCTTCAGACTCTTTTCTCCAAGACTACTAGTGATTTTGCTCGTGTTTGCTCTCTGTCCTGGTTCCGGTTTTTGTCTCCCTCTCCCGTCTGCTCTCCCAGGTCTCCGTCCAGGTCCTGCTCCCTGTCCCCCCAGCCTGTGTCCACGCCAAGTGAACAGGGCTGAGCAAATAGATCAAAGACTGTTGCATTGTCTCTGAAAGCTGCAAAGCACCTGTGAAACTCAAGATTGCTTAGAATATTCTTGTACTTTGGTACGTCCTCATCTATCAAGCGCACCTTTGTAAGACTGGGGAAATGGGTCAGATTTGTGGAAACAAGAGTAAAAGAGAAGAACTGTTTAAAATTTGGCACATAAAACATTGGCATCCAAAGGCTGAAGGGAGTAAACTGGCCAGTAGTAGATTGAACTACGGTAATTTGATATAAATAAAAAAATAAAAGTTTGATCAACAAAAGTTTAAAAAAAAAAAAGGGCTGAATGCATACTGAACATAAATGATATTATGCTTAATAATTACTTACATTCTATACGTTTGTGATCATTTGGTTGTTATAAACAGACATGTCACCTGCTGAGAGATGTGTGCTGAGCAGCAGCAGTAGTAGTTGTTTTTTTCTCGAAGGCTCTGACGTGATCGAACAGCTGGCTGCTTATCTGGGCCTTCCCTCCGAGCTGAACATTCAAAACATGGAGCAGCTCTGTGATGTCGACCAGAAGTGCCACGCTGGAAATTGATTGCTCACACGTGGGCGACGCTACCTTCCATTCTTGCTTGAAACATGCTTATCTCATCATGCAACTCACACTGGAGGAAAACTGTCCCTCGGCTCAGCCGTCGTACCTCCTGGTGGTACACCTCATTGGGCAGAGCCTAGAACTGAAGGAGAGATCACATTGTGCATCGAATTGATTTGGCACACAGCTTTCTCTGTCTAAAATACAATGGCTTTTTAAGACTTTTGCCCCACGCTCACAGATTTTCTCTGATACCAGCGTAGTGAGGCCAGATTTCTTCCCAACCGCTGGCTTCATCATTTGTAATGTCAGACAGATTCTCCCACTTCAAAGTGTTCTTTTCCAGAAGTCTCTCCACTGCCAAAAAAAAAAAATCCAGCCGGCTCCCACAACATTTCAAAGTCTTTGCTGACTCCACACAAAAACACCAACAAGTATATGCAGTATATCAGTGCTCTCATCGCAAGAGGTGGAAAAGGCAGAAAAATCTATTTGCACTATCAGTGATTTGCTCGCTAATGTCTTGAGCCGTGTCAAGAAATCAGATAACTTGAATGGGCTGCATTCAGGTCTTCTACTTGCCGCTGTACTCAACCAAAAAAAAATGAGGGAATGTTTCATTTCGTAGTGACAAATATTTTATTTTTCTGCAAACGAGACAAATTGCCGTCAATTATTTGGGTTAAAAATAAAAAGACTGCTCCATCTTGACGGGTTCTCCCAAGCTCCCGGGACTTGCGCAGGTCGACACGCTGCAATATAACAGTGCCAGAGCCCGTAGAGTATTTCTTTGCGCTGGGAAGTGGCTCTTTGGTTTCAAGCACAGATAGTGTTGAGCCAAAATAAAGAGCCAAACATGGCCCATGGGTCCCAAAGTGGGTGGCCCTGACACAGAGCATAAACTTCACACTTCACACATTTTCTATGTAAATGGATTGGTGGCTGTAGACAGTCATATGGCCAAAATAGGTTGGCAGATAAATTAGAGGTGTCAGAAAAGAAGGAAGTGCCAATGGACAAACCTTCCTCACAATTTGCAGAGCAGCTCAATGAAAGGCAACAAATGCTGGTGTTAATACAGTAGCATTTTTTTTTCTCCATTTGTTCCTTTTTAGCTAAAGTTCGCATCAGTAAAAACTCACACATGCACGCGGTACTGTGTCCATGTACCAGGAATTCACATCGGTGAGGTGCCCTCATTCGCCTGCTCAGAATCTGAACAATCCGTCCGATTTTCTGTCTAGACAATTTAGCTCATGACCTCGCTTTCTCCTCATCACTGAGCACGGCTGTTCCCCCGTGGGGCCATACCTGCACGCTAACTGCACCGGGTTATTGCCTGGCTGTTGACATGTTCATGCCTTGCTGATCATGCTTAACCATCCGTGTCCCCCTCTGAATAGCTGAGAAGCTGTCTGCATTGGTAAATACATTACTTCAGCCCCATTACCGAACTAACTTTCTCTTATTTTTCTTTATATCTTCTACCAGTGGATGTCTGATCATTTGTCATGATGAATGCCGCTGTCGTAGGGACAAAACAGATCGCATTTACTGTAACTGTCACAGTATGGTAACAGAGTAATACATCTTGAGTCAATATCTTATTTCTATCCAGACTATTGATCCTGCACAGAGCTAGGACACTGTGATAATGTGAACATCATATGAGTGATGAGGTAATTGGGCAATTAGGAAAAAAAGGAGGGAGGCAAACTTTCATCATTAAACTCAGTATGAGGCCAGTTCTCATTGGGTAGGGCTAATTATAGTAAATAATCATTTCACAAACACTGACATTTCACCATTTTATATAGAAGATACAAACTCAAGCACTTGCTCCACCACAAAGGGTAAATATACAAAATGTTATTAAAATAGTTATTTTCCGGGGGAACAATACCTGAAAAGTGGAGGGAATTTTTTGCTGTCAGATCCAAAACTGTTCTGAAAATGAAACCAGGGTCATATGATTAATAATTTATTAATTAGGTTGAGCAAATGTGTGCATTTTTAGATCGGGAAATTCTGGTTATCATGTGGTGTAAAAATTGCTTTGCTCCTTATCTAACATCCATATAAACCAGCACTGCCACATATTATTCTGTGCTTTCTGACTGGATCAACAGATACCACTCACTTCTCATCCTTAAAAAAATAAATCTACAGTAAAGAACTAATCATGGCGTTATGGCAGTGGTCCTGAAACTGTGTGCCATGGATTTTTGTCCCATAAATGCTATAATCAACTAGTTCATAAAGTAGAAATTGAAAAAACAAATTGTAAATGTTGAAAAATGTTTTATTAACAAATAACTAAACAGCTAGTAGCCAATATGCTACACTTTGTGCAAGATCCTCACTTGCCCCTGAGCAGCCACACAGGCAGAGCTAACTGAATGGGAGCATTCAGTTTTCAAAGTGGGTCTGGACTTAAAACATTGTTGGAAACACATACTTTCACTGGGTAAAACTGTCAGTGCCACTGTATGACAGGAAAACCAACCACTGCTTTGATGTGAAAACACATTGCAAAGCCTATTCGCACGCTCTTCCCTTAACACTCCCTCCATGTCTGCGCCAGAGCTCATCACAGCCTCACAGCTTCCAATACAAACTTAATGAACACACACAAACAAGATCACAGCTGAAGCAAAAGCTCATTTCACTCCACTCATTTCACTCCACAGCTCGGCGAGGTCGAACCTCACCGTGCACCGCAGCGCTCGCCACCTACAGTTCCTCAACTCGAGAAAAAAGAGCTGCAGGCGACGCGTCTCAGTGTGGAACCTCCTGAGGGCCGCGTCCTTCCATTCGTCTGGGCATTTGCATGGGAGGTCTCTGTCGAACAAGCTGTGACTTAACGTGCAGAGGCCGATGGTGGGCAGTGAGGACGTTCCTCGATATTGAGAGTGAATTTTGGCACGCTGCAGTGGACGTGCAAAGTGTCAGCACACTAAGGGAAACAAAGCTAATGTTAAGCTACTAACAAGTTAATTGAAATGGTTTGTCTCATTAGAGGTCAAAGTGTTACAGCTTCCTTGTTGTATTTTGATTATTATCCGATGAGCATGAGCCTGGAGGGGATCGTTCGTTCGGTCATGCGTGTGTGTATCTGTCTTTCTAGTAAACAAACTCTCACTGTTGCAGT
This sequence comes from Pempheris klunzingeri, assembly GCF_042242105.1. Taxonomy (NCBI): domain Eukaryota; kingdom Metazoa; phylum Chordata; class Actinopteri; order Acropomatiformes; family Pempheridae; genus Pempheris; species Pempheris klunzingeri. The sequence goes on from NC_092031.1 coordinate 17,615,515, forward strand.
GATTTAAAAAAATTTATTATTGACTGTTTTATACTGTCAAGGACTTCTGACTCCACACTCTTGTTAACCGCCCGGGAGGAATAAATCAACAACCGCTTCAGCTGGACATCGCAGGGCATAAAGTATTTCAGCCTTCATGTAGACAAGAAAACAGACGATACCTAGTCTGCTGCAGGCCACATTCTGGCACCTGCAGATTCATTTCATACCCTGATGTGTTCTGATCTACTAAAGTTACATACAATATGGCATAGTTCCTGTTATATTTGCTGCCATTCTGACTGGAATGGAGCAGAACTTCAAGCGTTAACACGTGTTGTGTCTTGTCGAAGACTTGGTCCCTGCCCTCCACACTGGGGGTTGGGCGTAGCGGACACCACCTGGACATCTGCACTGTACTGAGCGCATGTTTCTAGTTCAGCATGTTTTTAAATGTTACCCCTTCTCTTCCATTTGGGAACGGCCGACAGTCAGCACTGCCTTCCCCCGTCACTGCTGCAGGTCTGAGGCAGGTGGCCAGTGTTACTGTCATCGGTGAAGACTGTGACGACCTGGTAACGAAGACGACACCAAAGCTAGATAAAAAGCAAACTTTGATGACATGTTCGCCTATTAACTCACTGACAACTGGATAAATCAACTAACTAGTGTTTTAACCCTTTCATGCATGAATTATGATGACCTCAGTCAGGATTTTTTTACTAAGTGTTTTTATTCATCTTTAGGCGTTTTTAGACCCAAATTTTATAAAGATATACTTTTTTTTGTCCTGTAGTTGAAATATAGCCGGTGATGCATGATGTACAATTCAGTGGACATGTGATTAATCATAACTTCCTCCCAATATAAAATCAATACTTGGAAAATTTAGCAATTGTATGACTCCTTAGATGTTACTTGATGTCACCATATTTTTCTTACCTGCAAAAGGTCTCTTTATATAGAATGAGCAACTTGGTGTTTCTGGCTGTCTGTCGGCCATCTTGGTTTCACTCTTTTTTTTTTTCACTTGCAATGGCTTCCCACTGGGTAGCAGTCAGTGTATGAGATGATGCAGTAGCATCCACTGTAGCGGCTGATGTGCAACTATGCCATCAAAACTCATGCATATACAAGAAAACAGCTTTTGAATAGCTGCACACTGTAGTGACCTCTATGCATGAAAGGGTTAATGCCATACTGCAGAATCCCACTGTAGCTCCTTGTTAGTAAAAAGAAAATGTGAACTTGTGCAATGAGTGAGTGGAGCTTCTGAGCGAGTGGCTGCGCTGCAGGACCACCAGAGAGAAGTTCTGTTCAAACAGCAGAGTTTGGACTTTCTGAGGAACGTCACTGGCTGTCACATAGACAAGAAAACAGAGCCTGAACAAGAGCTAACTTTCAGTATACTGTATTCACAAATTTATATTCAGCAGCCGCAGGCATATCACAGCCTTCCACTGCTTATATTTGGTACTTTGTATTTGTGTCTTGCCTCGCTCTATCTCCTAGACAACAAAACACAAATCAGAGAAGCTGGTCTTCTCCTTTTTTTTTTTTTTTCTCTCTCTTTATTTGGTGAGCCAGGTGTAACAAGAGACTGTCTCTGGTAGGTTCTCCAGCACGTACAGACCAGACCGTACTCAGTTCACACTCAACTGTTTTATTTTTCACGCTCAACAATAGCTCCTAATACCGCCTAAACAGGGAGAGAGGCAATTTACTGCACCTGTTCCCGGGTGCGCTGGTGTTACTTGCCTCTCTCCCGCGCCATCTCATGGGCCAGCCCTGCAACTCTCTCCGTTGCAGCTGAGCTCAAAACCAGCCACCCCTCCACACCAGGCTTATCGTACGTGTGTTTGTCTACACTGAGAATATCTACTTCTTATCCGGATCCTGTTGCTCATGTGATGAATCTCTGATATTCTTTGAGGGAAGAAATGGCTTTGACAGATCACAGAGCATGATACACACGAGCTCCACCGTGTCAGCTTACTGATGGATGACACAGACTCTGGAGGGTGGAATAAGGAGGTGTGCTGTGGAAATGGCCCTAACAAAGTTGACTGTCTCCTTGTCCTTCTGACAGATAATCCAACTAAAAGTAAGAATAATAGACAGAAACAGAATTACCTCTACCTGACTGAATGTGGGGCTGATAAGTCTCTGCAGTATGAATCCCAAAAACAGGGCTGAATATTAATGATATTAATAATACATCAAAATATTGCATCACATTTGCTCCTCTCGACCACAAAGCAGAAAAACACAAAACATGGGCAGTGCACTTCTTTACTATTGCAGGAATGAAAACTCAAATTACTGATGGCTGCTTTAAGAAGGGAAGGGCACGACCGCTAAAAACATCTTTGAAGTGAATATAAGCCAAAATAAAAGTACCATGCAGCAGAAACAACACGGTTTATCTAAAGTTCACTAAGTACTTTTTGCTGACCTAAGTTGACTTTCCTGACAGTCTGAGCTGCACATGATTTATGAAAACGAGTGCAGTGTGGCTTCAAAACGCCCGTTTGATTGTTTGGCCTCCAGTTTTGCTTCTTGTCACTGGTAACAGCTCGCTATTTGGGACCAGGCAATTTCTAGGAACAGAAGCGTTCATCGCTGATGCTTGAAATGTTTGAGTTTGCTACTATGTAACGTCTGCGGTCTCTCTTTATCTGCAGTCCCTCTTCATCTGTCCTTGACTGACTGCTGTGCTTTGAGCAAGAGAAGAATGCAAGCTTTACCCAGCATGCCGTTTGGTGGTAACAACAGGTCAAATAAACTGCACGGTGTGCACCTCTGGTAGTAACACACCACTAAAAAATATGAATGAAGACCTCAGGAGCTCGCACTTCACACTGCTCTCCCCTGGGTCCCCAGTAATACACCCATTAAGTGTGAAATCGATCGGAAGCTAGCGCCAAACAACCCTGCTGCCCCACTACAACTACTTCTACATTAGTAAGAATAATAGTAACCTGATACAAGAGAGTTCCTGATACAAGAACAAAAAGAAGACACTTTTTTAAAATGAGTTGTAAATGGTTTGCTGATTTTGACAATACTTGTTAAAACTCCGGAATATTTTGACATTTTGGGAAATATGTGTTTGTGCTTCTTCTCACCTAACTCTCTGCAAGAAAGCAAAAAGGTGCATTTCCCAAAATGTCAAACTGTTCATATTGTGTGTGTTGCATTACTTAAAGTTCCCAAGCAAGCTCTTTATTAAGATGGGATTATGCCCCACAGCTTTGTAACATTTCCGCTTTAAAATGTCTAAAAAAATGACTAAAACTATGTTACATGTTTTGTTCTCCCAAATGTTTTCAACTATGTTCAGACTTAGAGAGATCTGTAACTTTATTTAAGGTAACAGTGTGTTTCATTTGGTGCCTGTCAGTGGCGTCATATCCTCTTTAAGCCCTCTGCTTCGGAAAAGCAAGATGCTTCGTCAGAGAGTGAGGAGGGAGGTTGGTGAACCAGCTAGCTAGCTGCTCTGGTCACTTTTGTTTTTTTCATTCTATTCTATTACTCACTAAATACTAAATATTCATTTGTGCTTGTTGGCGTGTTCTGTCGCTGAAGTTGTCCCACACAGCACAAAAACGTACGGGTGAGTCAAAATGAATATCATGAATAAACATGAACAAACTTAACATGAATAAAACTTTAATACATTACATCACCCGCGAACATGATTGAACATCAGTTCTGCCTGTGCCACCATGTCATCAAATCATGTCTTTTGTTTTCGTCTCAATTGAGAGGCCCCCCCCCCGGCCGCAGAAACTACACAGCAAGCCTTTAATTTGATCTTTAAGTAAAGGCCAGAAAAGTGTACAATGTGCAGCCATTAGATATAGACCACTGTGATAGGACGTATGAAACGAGGGGTCGTGGGGTTTAAATTCTTAAATGTACCACATCAAAATGCTTCAGCACAGCATGGATGTGTGTCGGAGAAAACAAAGAGCACAGCTGCTTTGGCCGCACTGGAAATGAAAACTTAACGGTAACAGAGATAACAGCAAAGATAACAAAGGAGTGCATAGACCAAGGACATTTGGTCTTTTTCTAACCTAAATAAAGCAATGAAAAGGAATCAAAAGCTTAATCAAAATTGAAATTTGAAAACAGCAGTTTGCGAGCTGAAAGGACTGGAAAGCCAGTAGTGAACTGGCATCATACCGACTTTACAAAATGTGCCTTCAGGTAATTGATGTCATCCACAGGAAAAATGAGTGGGTAGCAACTGTTGTTAAGGGATGCACCTCATAGAGATAATGGATGGATCATCAGCTATGTAACAATGGTGATGGGGTGTTTATTTTCACATAACGCATTCATTAAGATGAGCAAACATGAAAATCCATGCCAGTTCCTTACCTGAAGCAATGGGGACCTCATTTAAACCATATAAAACCCTCCATACAAACACAATCTAGTGTCTTAGTAACTAAGTCCAGAGCCATATGAATGTGAAACTGAGACCACGGTGTGAAGTATCAGCCAGCTTCTAAAGATACTACAGTCTGAAAACAAACCTGGATGGGATATAACAGCAGGTCCTGACAACAGAATGTCTAAGTCAGGCTTTAGAAACCATATTCAGTTTGTTTATTGAAAATGTTGCGTTCATTTCAAGCACTTCAGTGGGAATGAAACTGTAGGAAAGGTTGGATAATCTGTTCAAACAATAAATGGCTGCTTTTGTTAATAAGTAGTAGTAGTAGTGGTAGTATATGTGAAATCATCTGTTGTGATTCACAAATGTTCAGTCAGGAGAAGGTTACCAATACATTTAGAGCAAAGCTTTTCCAATAGTGATTTGAAAGATCAGTTTGACGTGTGAAACCACAAAAATGAGGGTCCAGATGATGCATCCCATCACTGACCTCCCTGTGGGTGTCTGCATCATTCAGACAGGGTCACTGACGTTCTAAATCAAACCGAGCTTTGAGCTACTTTTCAAAGAAAATCAGTAGTATTCTCTGGTGTGTTCCCTTTATCATCATTTATCACACTCCAGAAATGTCTCACTGTTCTTATAAGGAGGTACTGAGGCCAGCAAAGTTATCCCATTTTCTGGGAGTTTGATCCGCTGACCCACAGCGTGTCGACTGCAGCTGAAGGCTCTATCGCCGTTCCCTCATTGATTTTAGGGCAAGACGGACATGTTTACCACACGGGGGTGGGAGGGATTGTGGAAACGCTTCACTCGTTCCCACTGACACAGAAGTTAGGAGAATAAGGGCAGACTAACAGTCTCTCGACTCAAAGTCAGCGTGGAGTTCGAAAATGAAGGTTATCTAAACATGTTTGTTGTATAGATGAGGGGGGGGAAATGTATTAATCCAGTCAGACAGGGGAGCGAGGGTTTCTTCAATTCATGAGCAGCAACAGTCGCACAGAACAGATGATGTGCTTGACTATTTATGCTGCACACATTGCAACCAACCACATAGATTTCTCCTGAGGTACAACAAGATCTCATACAAGCACATCATGAATATGGGATGGAAATCTTTTACTTTTTAATTTCAGCCATTTATGATGAACAAACATTTAACCTACAGTCCTGACAAGCATTTAAAGAGTTGTTATGGCCCGGTGTGTGGGTATTTTTAAAGGCCAGGCAAGCAGCGACATTTCCCCCTTTTGCATCGAGCACAGCCGTCACCTCTTCCATTTCAGTAAACAGTGGTGATTCCTTTGAGAAGTATGGCCGGTAACATGAGCCGGCTAACAAGTGAAGCATAAAGAGGACACAGGAAACACAAATGTCCCTACTGGCCGTCCGTCCGATCCATAGGCTGAAAGTGAAGGGTCTCACGACAGTGGCCTGTCACTCATGCGTTCACTGTTCACATCGCGGCTAGTCTCACGTAGCTGGACGCCACGTTAAGCTGAAGCCTCGCCGTGAGATTAAAGCCCTGAAAACATCCACATCCACAATCATTTGAGCCTGAAGGGTTTGTGTCGACGTGTGAGTGAAGGACAGAATTGTCGATCCTCAACTGTACAGCCTACTTAAAACATGATGTCTGTCAGGGTCGTCTGTGGCCTTGACAGACCATAATAGGTTTTTCACAATTCCACCACAAGTACAAACTCATGTAGTTGGGAGTTTATATCGGAAAATTGAATGCAGTTTGGAGTCGACTCGCATTTTGTCCACATAATCTTTGCACCCTTACTTTAGAATTGTATGAAGAGCAAAGCAGGATAACGGCATGGGAGGCTGTCGGGAGCCTCGTCTCAAAATGACTGAACTAAAAAACTAACTAGGGAGAGGAAACAGGGAGAGGTGGTGGAAACAGAGGGCAGCACATCACAGAGCAGCGTGACTTCCCCAGAACCAGTGTGCTCTCTCGTCTCGTGGCTCCTGTGGATCGTGCTCACAGTACGTCTGGCTGTGCAGACCGCGGGCCAGTGTGACAACCACTGTATTACTGTTATTATTGTTATTGTTATTAGTCATGTTCCTATTATTATTATTTCCATAGTTGTTGTCCATCTCTGTCTACCACACACAGCTCAGCTCGGCAGAAAGCCACCCACCTCTAAGCCGGCTTCTGTTCAAGGCTTCGACCTGTTGATGGGGATTCTTGAATCATTGGATCTCTCCTAATTAAACAGCATGTAATCTATATTGATGTGTCTTGAGATAATGTTTGCCATGAATTGGAGCTGTATAAATAAGAAATTGATTGAAAGTGATTGATTGAATTGTTGGTTTGAGGCTGCCAGCTCCTGTGCTGAACGTTAGAGAAGTCGACTAAACAAACAAAGTACTAGCTTTGACTGATCTGATGAGTGGAGGATTTATCACAGCTCTGTACTCGATACATTCACTATATTACTCGCTCAGATACATGCATGTTTCACATGCAGTTGCATGCAGTTGGTTGGTAAAGGGTAAAAAAGCCATTTTTAAAGTCCAGCAACAAATTCTGAAATGACAGAGGTCTGGACTCCAGCACATCACCACTGATTCATGTGGAACTAGCTCCATGTGCACGGCTGATGTCTTGCTAAAAGACAAAGGGGCAGTTACAGATGGCAGCAGGTTTTTCCTCCAGGAACTCTTTGTATTTGTTAGATTCGTTTACTTTCTACCCTCTAGTCTTCCAGGGGCTGCTGCAGACAAACATTCCCACTGCATGATGCATGACGCTCCAGGCAGTATGCTGGGAAAGGTGGGTTATGAGGACACAACTCTCAACTTAACAGTCTCCCACGTGCCCTCTGGCACAGTCTAGCCTAGATGTCTTGTGAATTATGCGTTAACACAGCACATACAACCCAAACTTATTTGCATGGTTAGATTCCACCGTCAACAAAACTTAACATATGGCCATCGACTTCAGGAAAACCTTCCACTCAACCTTCTCAACTATAACTAAGTAAGGGCTCACTTGTTGAGATGGTGGGCGGCTGCAAGTACCCGGGAAAAGTGATCAACAAGAACTTGAGCCATGACCTCAACACACCCGCAATCTGCAAAAAGGGCCACGAAAAGGCCGTAAATGAGTAAGACCAGTGTTTAATCTAGATTGATAAGATGAGCGAGGATGCATCAGATCCTGTCTGATTCAGCTAATCAGTTACATCACACCTGCTTGTCTGGATGTCTGGAGAAATAAAAGGGCTTCTGAGTTTTTAGAAGTTGGGAAAAAGTTGAGACAAGCAGTTCAGTCAGATGTAAGCAGTCAAGTGCTGATGTGTGAGAAAGCACTGCAGGCCAGACATCCAGCACAAGTTAGTTTGATTGTTGGGCACAGGTTTGACTCAGTGGATTCTGAATTTAGTTTAAAGTTGACCAGCTGGATTTGTACACATTTCAACAATCACCCAAGACGCTTCGTCAAGTCTAATGATGGATGGGGAGTGTGGAAACTTTAAACGTGGTCACTCACAGCTTGACAGAAAGCACCAATGGCAAGGTGCCCTCTGAACTGGATGGGGTGGTTGGAGCACTGAACATCTATACTAAAGTAAAAGTACAAGTACTTCTAAATTACTCAAAGTACAAGTTATTCTTCACTTCAACATAGTTTAGGGCGTGTGGGACAGTGATAAAACCTTTCTCTAGAAGTAGAGCCGGTAGGCCGGACTGATAAGCTTTACTGTGTGTCAGTATTTTCTCTGCCTAAGAGTAAAAGGACAGAATTAGACCTGATTTAAGCTTAAGCTTAAGTGGATAGTGAAACATAAACTGTTGGTAGCTGATCTGCTTGGACAGGCACCTCAATTTCAAGTTGCCTCGTACTTTCAAGGTGACATCACAGCCTTTTTGTTATTCATCATGTCCTTTGTGTCACTGAGGTTTGGATTTGTGTCTCCGTAATCCTGAATCAGTAACTTCAATGTATCCCGTGCCTTTGGACAGACATAGGTATGCAAATATGGGTATAGATAAGTAAGTTATACGTAACTATTTGACTTAACTGTGGGGGTTTTCATTTGGAGCATGGTAATGCACACAGGCGGAGGAACTCTGTTGAGTTGGCAGAAGGTACCTGCTCCTAGAAAGCTAAAAGTGCATCAAGGAATGCCTGAGTCAGCAGTTAGCTGTGCATTGATCAGCGCCTTTGTTTCTGGAGAAACAATCTAAGTTCGTCAGATTAAGTCCAGAACCAAGAACCATATTATCGACACTAGCATTTCAGTGGTGTATGTTTATATACAGGTACACTGAATTGTGTTTTCTATGAGCATTGTGAGGATATGATGTTAATTAATGTACCTTATGAACGAAGCAGTAAAACAACCACTGACAACATCAGCTAAGCTGTAAAGCTGTAGCTAATCAGCTGTGTAATTTTCTAAACTCTAATAGTCTATTTGAGGATTTTCAGTCAGGTTTTAGAGCGAACCACAGCACAGAGACAGCACTGGTGAAGGTTACAAACGACCTCCTTATGGCATCAGACAGAGGACTTCTCTCTGTCCTGGTCTTGTTAGACCTGAGTGCTGCTTTCGACACCATCGACGATCACATCCTGTTACAGAGACTGGAACAGTTCATTGGTATAAAAGGAACTGCATTAAGCTGGTTTAAGTCCTATTTATTAGATCGATTTCAGTTTGTACATATTAATAATGAATCCTCTGTCCACACTAAGGTTAGACATGGAGTTCCACAAGGCTCAGTGCTTGGACCAATACTCTTTATCTTATATATGCTTCCTCTTGGTAATATTATCAGGAAGCACTCCATTCATTTCCACTGTTATGCAGATGATACACAATTATATTTATCAATAAAGCCAGATGAACCCAATCAGTTGGCTAAACTTCAAATCTGCCTTAAGGACATAAAGTCCTGGATGAACAGCAACTTTCTGCTGCTAAATTCAGATAAAACTGAAGTTATTTTGCTCGGCCCCAGACACCTCAGAGACAGCTTTTCCACTACCTTAACTGCTCTGGACGGCATTAATCTGGCCTCCAGCTTCACTGTGAGGAATCTGGGAGTCTTATTTGATCAGGATTTGTCCTTTAACTCCCACATTAAACAGATTTCTAGAACTGCCTTTTTCCATCTACGTAATATTGCCAAAATCAGGCCCATCATATCCACTGATGATGCAGAAAAATTGGTCCATGCATTTGTCACTTCTAGGTTGGACTATTGTAACTCCTTACTATCAGGCTGCCCCAATAAGTCGTTAAAGACTCTCCAGTTGGTCCAGAACGCTGCTGCTCGTGTTCTGACGAGAACTAAAAGAAGAGACCACATTTCTCCTGTACTGGCTTCTCTTCATTGGCTTCCAGTAAAATCTAGAATAGAGTTTAAAATCCTTCTCCTCACCTACAAGGCTCTTAAGGGTCAGGCTCCATCATATCTTAAAGATCTTATAGTACCGTACTACCCCACTAGAGCACTGCGCTCCCAGAATGCAGGTCTACTGGTGGTTCCTAAAGTCTCCAAAGGTAGTTCAGGAGGCAGAGCTTTCAGCTATCAGGCTCCTCTCCTGTGGAATCTCCTTCCAGTTTGGGTTCGGGGGGCAGACACTCTCTCTACATTTAAGAGTAGACTAAAAACCTTCCTTTTTGACAAAGCATATATTTAAGGGCTGGATCAGGCCTTAGACCAGCCCCTAGTTATGCTGCTATAGGTTCAGACTGCCGGGGGACTCCTATGGTGCACTGAGCTCCTCTATTCTCTCTCCTCCTCTTCCTCTCCATCGTTATGTCTCATGTCAGTCAAATGCCTGCCTCTAACTTGCTATCTTCCCCGGAGCGTTTCTGTGCTTTCTCATCTCTCAGGTTCCTGTGGATCCTGTGGATCCTGGTCCTGGCCCTGCTGATGTGGTTCTCTGGTTCCTGTGGGTCCTGGTCCCGGTCCCGCTGATGTGGTTCTCTGGTTCCTGTGGATCCTGGTCCTGGTTCTGCTGATGTGGTTCCCTGGTTCCTATGGATCCTGGTCCTGGCCCCGCTGATGTGGTTCTCCACCAGCCAATGGATGTGCGTCTGTCCAAGGCTACAGCCTGTCCGTCCTTGGGAGCTGGATCTCTCCTTCACTGTGGTGCTCCCGGAGGTTTCTCTTTTCCCACTGGGTTTTTTGAGTTTTTCCTTCCCGAAGAAGGAGGGTCATAAAGGGCAGGTGATGCCTCGGACTGATCCATCGGACTGATCCATCGGACTGCTCCACTGGCCTCATCGACTGCTGGACTCTTCATTAGATTGTTTGTTCGCTTACACTTGTTTATTTCAGTGAACTTTGTAAAGCACTATGAGATACTCTGTTGTGATATTGGGCTATACAAATAAAATTGAATTAAATTGAATTGAATTGAATTGAACATATTTTATTTTTTTTTATTTCATTTGATTTCAGTTGTTTTCAGCCAAAATGAGTTTCTTAATCAAATGCTTTTGTTGCCTTAATTGAACCACTGACCTGAGTGTAGAAGCAAACTGTGGACTCTGGTCTGTGGACATAAACTGGGTGGAGCTGACAAGGTCAAGGAGCTGACAAGAGAGAAAGCAGCAAAAAGTTAAAGTGGAACTACCACAGTAAAATAAAGGAAAGACATAACCCATAGAGGATAGGCAGCGTGGCAAAGGGAGGGTGGAAGAATATGAGAACATGAACACGCTACAATGAGACTCTGCGATGAAATGAAAACAGGAACTTAAAAGAGGCTTTACCTACACTGAATGTACAGCATCACATGACAAGCCTGAAAACTGGCATGATTAATATGCTCTTCTTATGTATATTTCACATGTGAAGGGTGGAGGGTTTAGCAGTTATGCTGGTGGCGTCAGCATGCACAAGCACGTCATGATTCCCAGCAATGATACAGCTGCTGTCAGGGAAACCACGGCTGCATCCTACGCTTACAGCGACAGGCCAGCGTCTGTGGGTTTGGTGACGGGAGCGTTTGGAAAGATTTGGCTTTGCCCAACCTGACAAGTTCACGTTTGAGAGGTTCATCAAGCCACATGTTTCTCATATATTGTACTTGGGTGTTTACAGGGTAGTCATTCTGGCAGTTCCACGTAAAGGACATTGGAAACCTCTTTCCTGAATACTGGAAAATATTCTGTTAGTGCAATCAAGACAATTGGTAAATCATCTTACCAGAGAAAATACTGAAAACATCTGTGCATGATAGAATGTTAGTTTCTTTGATATAGTTGGTGTGCATAGCGATTCACACCTCACATTAACAGCACAATTTTCTATGCGTTGACTGAGCTTTGCTGTCACTTAAGGTTATTTTGAGTTGCATGAGTGCTGTTGAGTGTCGGCTGGGCTGCATGGCTCTCATTTTTCATTGACAGGTAAGACCTTGAGCATGTTGCCGTGATCCGTGATTCAGGGTTTGAGGGCACACTTCTTAATGAACATATATTGAACAAAGGCATGTTTACTGCTCTGTTACTGTGTTTATTATGCAGTTACTTTGTAGGATGCGGGGATGTTGTTCACACATGACATTAGCCAACGGTTGTCATGTTGTCCTCATAAAACAAATAATGCATATTTACCCACGAATAATCTCATGCAGTGAGCATGCAGGCCACTCTGAAGAGGTTAAGCACGTATAGAAAATCAACGGATGAATGCATAATTAAAGAGGAGATACACATAAATCACTCTGATTATAACGTGTGGTGAAACTTAAAGTGTTCCCTGTAAGACTGATTTTGTCTGCTGCAGAGGACGTCGCTACTTATCTTCACTACCTTGTCGAGGTAGTCTACTGAAGCAGTTGGAAGCTCCTGTTTGATCCATGCGGCATACCAACGAAGGCTGTTTGGACGCAGAGAGTGACAAACTATCCGAAAAAGTGCAAGTTGATTTAAAAGCAGGTCAAGAAGCAGAGATACTGAGTTTGCAGGAGACAAGCATTGATTTTTGTGTAACTGCGAGCAGCTAAGCGAAAGAGTCGCCCCGATGTAAATCTGGACCTGCCAACCTCAGCCCCCCACCCCCCCGCCACCACCACCACAGCCACCTCTCCTTACACTTCACATGTCACACACCCCTCTACCTTTTCCTGTCATTCTCTGACAGGCTATGTTCCCGCCTTTCAATCATCAGCTGAGGTTTTTGTTTTGGGGAAGATAAGCCGTTTCCAGGCATCTCTATGTACACAGGTATACAACAAAAATACAGTGACTGTCGCTGTGGAAACTATGCAGAATCGACATAAACCAAGAATAAACAGGAAAAGTTGCACATATGCATCTTATCTGGGAAACTATATATCAGAGGTTATGTAATATGAGCAAGTATGACAATTTAATTCTTGCATGATTACATATATGCCAAACCGAGACAAAAGAGCGATTGCACACACTCATTTCCATACATAGAGGGCCTCTTCACTCATCCTCAGACATCCTCAGCCCACTAACAGATCACTTCTCAACTTAAGTCAGTGGAGAAAAAAAAGGGCCATTCAACTAATGAGTCTGTCTATGCTCCTGTGTTATCCCACGATCTGGATATAAAGCAGCAGCTTGTAAATAATGTATCAAACGGCTAATCTCATCTCTATCTGTGCTCACAGTGGGTCTCGCACGATCAAACAGCAGATGTTGTTTCCGCTGGGAAGAAGCAGCAGACATGATGTCATTTACTGCCCTCCGACACTTTGTGCAGCGGCTGACGATCAGCTGATGACTCCAATGTGGCGAGAACTACTGGAGACACTTCATGTACTTATCACAAAGTGAAAATATTTTTCAAAAATTACACAATTATGAATAATATCCCCGCCTTCCATGACTTCTCAGCATAACTTCCTGAATATGTCACCTCTTGCATAAGACTTCTCATGATTATAGTGCCTGAAAATAGAGCTTGGCCTTGACTGCACAAAGCCATCTCTGCTTCGACAGAAAGGACATTTTTCTTCTTCTTAAGCAGAAAAGCACCACTTCTTTCTACTTGGCTGATGCTTTCTCTTCTCCCTACTCGCACTTTCCACTCCTCTTTTCCTGTTTTTCTTTTTTCTCTTTTGACCTGTCACCCTGATTCCCATGATTTGTGTTCTTCCTTCCACTCAAATCCTACTTAATGTGCATACAAGTCCATACATGGGAAAAATAAATACACACTATCTCTACTTTAGCTACACTGACATGCTGTGCAACATACAGTGCTCATCCCACATTTGCGAGGCCGTGGGATCTACAGTATTTTAATTTCTGCCTACATCCTGCGCTGCCGGGTCCGTGGCTTTGCTTTTATCATGAAACAATCTCATCAGCATTACAACGCCGCCTTTAGCAGTTTCACTGGCACAACATGGGGAGAAAGGGTTTTGAATGTGTAACCCTCACCAAAAAAGTAAGTAAGTTAACTAAGTCCCTTTAAAAGTGAAAACAAAATTAATTGAGCTAAAAAAAACTTCCACAAATGTCTCTCTGGACAAAGTTTTTTGTAGATCTTTTATATGGGAACTCAGCATTTCACACCAAAAAATGCACACCTCTGTCTTCCCTCCTCCATCTGTTTTGCACACAAAGGCTGACTGACATCCTCTCTTAGCTATTTTGCTTCTGTGTTAGCTCAGTAGTGGAGCTGAGTCTGTCCCTGAGCAGCAGCTCTGACCATTTTTCAGCTCGGCTTCACTGGGCTGTGGGGTTGCTCAGCGATCAATTCACAGACTCAGGTGCACTAACATGCACGCGTGGGCGTCTTCACAGCAAAGCAAAGGACTGACGAGCTCAGATTACAACCCACACAGGGGGAGTGTGACTTCACTCTCTGCTCAGGTCACCATTACTCCACTGTAATTGTAGCAAACAGATGTTTAATGCTTCATCAGTGGTCTAAGTTTTATATAAGTGACCATTAAAGATAAAGAGTCCTGAATAAATTAACATTACCCAGTCAAAGTTCCCATATTTATTCACCACAAATGGACAAAGTACCTACTACACCGATGACAGCTGTGTTGTAGTAGTTAGCTAAATGTTAAATGGTTGTGTAATGCTACTCCACACTACGCCACACTGGGGTAATCTAACATCAGACCTATCTCCACTTTTTTGTTGAAATATTTTCACTGGTTACTGTATATAGGGGTAACATATTTTCGGCTGTAGTACTACACACAAAAACTGCTTTAAAAAGCATCCATAACAGTTTATTTCAAGAGTTATGAAGGGTCACTTGAGTCTCCATAATTAGGACATTCATAAAATTCTGAGTAACTGGGTGAAAAGACTAAAGACCATACAGCTCCTCGTTTTCAATATCATTTCCATGCATGTGAATCCCCCACTTTCCTACGCAGCATGATTAAGTGTTAGTCATTTAAAATATAGAATCAATTCGGGAAGGGTAGCTGTGATGACATTGCCTTGCTGAGAGCTAACTAACCATATCAGTAATGCAGCATTTCCCAGCACTTTCCTCCAGGGCTTATCTCCTTTTAATGTGCTGCCTCTCAGCTCCATCTTTACCACTGGGAATTCTCCCGCTGCTCCCGATGGCCAGACCCAAACTGGCTTCTTGCAAATATTGAGGCTTCAAAAGTTTTTAACCTTGAGAACTTGATTTTTGGCCAGCCGGTAAACAAGATTGATGCATTATGAAAAATGATATAGCGATTATGTCAGCAAACAGTTCCCCTATTCACAGGCAAATGTTTATTCGTGAGCGGACATGGAGCAACATTAGCATTCACCTGGAGTTGTGTTTCATCTGACATTGTCCTTTTAGCTCCTTCCTGTCGTCTCAGCCAACTCCTGAGAGAAATATCTGACTATTTAGCAGCTAAATGCTCCACTGTGTTCACCATTTTGTTGTTTGGTGCTAGACAGGCAGTGCACAGTGAGTTAATTAAAGATATTATCCTGAAAACAACCTTCTGCTGAGGAGACACCGTTTATAGCAGTGAGAGTGAACTAAAGAAAAAACTTTGTGGGCCAAAAAAAAAAACAATTAACTGAAAGGTGTTAAAACGCTCTGCAGAGCTGAGAGGAACTGCAGAGTTGGGTGATAAGTTTCTGCAAGCAACCGTTCTCACATTTAAACATTCATTTGATTTATTGTTAATCTAACAATATTGATTAGTGCAGCTAATAAAAAGAATTGTCTCTGAAATACTTTGTCAGCCCTCAAGGATAAACACAATACATTTCAATGAAACCTTTACTGCGTTTGATTAAGAGAAATCCCCACAGGCTAATTATGCAACAGAAATAATGTACTCTGCATATTACATATGCACATCCTCTAAAAATGTGTAAAGCAGCAGTTCAACAATAATCTAATAAGACTTGCAGCTGCACCTTGGTGGTGGCTGTGGCTCAGTAGTAGAACGGATCGCCCACAACATCAAAGTATCCTCGGGCAAGATACTGAACCCCAAATTACTCCTGAAGCTGTGCGCTAGAAAGTGTGTGAATCATGGTTAGTGTCTGCCTGACGGGCAGGTTGGCACCACACATGGTAGCCGCTGTCATCAGTATCTGAATGTGTGTGTGTGTGTGTGTGTGTGTGTGTGTGTGCATGGGTGAATATGAATTTGGTGTTTCAGAGCTCTGAGTTGTCAAAAAGACAAGAAAGGTGCAATAGAAGTACAGTCCTTTTTTTTTTTTTTTATCTGTAAGAATCTGCCTGACCAAGTGCGGAGCCACACGAGATCAAAGGTGATGCACCAGCAGAGGAGGGGCGTTCAATTCTATCCTGGAAAACATGTCCTGTGGTATGTGATTGAGCGTGTGTGTGTGTGTGTGTGAGGGAGGATGAAGGTGACAAGCAGCTGAAGACAGACATTACAGAAACACACTAGAGTGGGTGTCACGGTGTTAACTGCCACTTACCCCCCTCGCCTTTCCCACTGCACTTTCAGCCCAACGTGACCCAGCTAATGTTACATTGTGAGCTGAAAGTCAGACTGATGCACAGACGCTCTGCGCACACGGTCGTTTTTAGCTCCGAGGATGGATGCTACAGTATCACGGCCGTCTCGGAGATCAATCGCCCTCGCGTGGATGGATGAGTCTGAGGACACCTACGCCGCCTGGGAGAGATTATTGGCTCATGATCGTTGGCTCAGAACATATTCATCAATTTTGGGAAGAGAAGAGCAAAGTCCACCGATGAAATTGAAAAGAATCACAGCAAAAGGACAAGTTTATGAATAAAATGGGGAACACACTGTAGGTGTATGGAAATAATAAAAGAACGCGTGTGTCTGCTTCCTAATAGGCTTATTAGACGTAGCCATGCTTTAATTCTGAACACATTCATCCCACCAACAGTTAGTTAACCTGATGGTTAAGCAATCAGTGTATTTGTCATGCATAAGTGAGCCTTCAGCGAGTTTTTGTGTTGAAACAAATCAAGTTTCTCTTCTGCAATCGTGCACTCTACAGTCATGCCTTGATGAAGGTGATGTTGTGCACATGCATGCTTCTCCCTCCCACCTTAAGGGCTCCTCACTCAACACGGTACCTCCTCCGAAATGGTGGGATGGTCCTCCTCGACAAACAGAGGGGAGAAGTTTATTTATGAGGCTCGACTGTCCGGTTACCTCTGCTCGCTCTCTGCTTGCATTTAAACTCAAGCAATGTTACGTCACAAGGCAGCTTCGCAGCAGCTTGTTCACAAAAAGTGGTTTCAAGTGCTTTGCTGTGTACAAAAGGAATCACACGTCACTTGTTGCACTGGTTTGTATTACTAGTAAAGTAATAGTATATAAAAAGTAAAAGTAAAATGTATGATGTGTCTGCTTATTTTTAAATAGTAATAATAATAAAACTGAAGCTGCAACATTAACAGATATTTCTATAAGATAAACAGACTGATGTGAGACCACAGTATAAAAGTATAAACTAACTTTCCAAAGCCTCTAGACAGATAATCATGTTCAATAACTTTTGGTGAACTTCCCGCAGACTCCGTGATAATCACTGGACATTCATGCCATGATAACAGGCTGAGGCCATATGCACAAAGAAAAGACACTCACTGAATCTCTGGTTCTGGATCAGAAGCTCCCAGGTGAGCTCTCAGTCTGCATGTGGTCCGAGCAAGAAGGGGGGGGGGGGTAATTAATTATCTCTGCTGGTCCCAGTCATTATCATCTGTCTCATCTGCAGTGAGGAAATTGGACTTTGGAGATAAAGTTGGAGATAAGAAAGCGACTGTATGATAATTAATGCAGCGAGTCTGTGCGTAAAATGGATTCTTTGCTGCTTTGACTGACGATTATCAAGGTCATTTCACTAGGTTTAATGTAATGTACCATCAGGTGCACACTCACTGCTTACCAAACTTTTAATGAAGCATTTGAATCAGTTTTATTTTAATCACGTCAGCCGGTGCGCATCCTCTCCGCTTTTCTCCCCGACACTTCGCCATGAATGGCATTTCTTCCATTCACAGTTGCACCCATGAGCCGGTTGAATATGTTACACATTTCTGATGGGAGATCTTCAGTGTGACTGTTAGACTGGTGACGTCAGGAGCAAAGAGCAGCAGGCAGCGAGCGGAGAGGCGGATCAGCGACACACAACCTGTGCCGGTGCGCATCTCCCCAAACTTCTCCAGCGGTGTCCGAGAGCACGGGGACAAGACAAACACCCCAGGAGAGGATGAGTAACAATTCTGTTCATTTGAACACGAGTCCGCCGCGGGTTGGCGGCGGCGGCTCCGGGACTGTGGATCATGAACTCGTCATCACCTCTACTTTCGGGACGCTTCTCTCCGTTGTCTACATCATCGGAGTGTCGGGGAACGTGTACACTCTGGTGGTGATGTGCCACTCGATCCGCTTCGCCACATCCATGTACATCTCCATCATCAACCTGGCTCTGGCGGACCTGCTCTACCTCTCCACCATCCCCTTCGTGGTGTCCACATACTTCCTGAAGGACTGGTACTTCGGGGATGTGGGCTGCCGCATCCTGCTCAGCCTGGACCTCCTCACCATGCACGCCAGCATCTTCACCCTCACCGTCATGTGCACGGAGCGCTACCTGGCCGTCACCAAGCCTCTGGACACGGTGAGACGCTCCAAGAGTTACCGCAAAGCCCTGGCGTGGGGCGTCTGGCTGCTCTCTCTGGTGCTCACTGTGCCCATGATGATAATGGTAGCCCAGACCACTAAAAAAACACCAGATGGAGGTGTAAAGAGGATGTGCGCACCCACCTGGGCCCCCCTGGCTTATAAAGTGTACGTGACCGTCCTGTTTGGCACCAGCATCATGGCACCGGGGCTCGTTATCGGCTACCTGTACGTCAAGTTAGCCCGCACGTATTTGGAGTCCCAGCGCAACTCTGTGATCAACAAAGGCGGCAAGCGGTCTCCAAAGCAGAAAGTGCTCATCATGATTTTCACCATCGTGCTGGTGTTCTGGGCGTGCTTCCTGCCGTTCTGGATCTGGCAGCTGCTGCCTCTGTACCACACCAAGCCCCTGAGCCTGGCCTCGCAGACACACACCTGCATCAACTACCTGGTGGCGAGCCTCACGTACAGCAACAGCTGCATTAACCCCTTCCTCTACACGCTCCTCACCAAGAACTACAGGGAGTACCTGAAGAACAGGCACAGGAGCTTCTACAGGTACACGTCCTCGTTCAAGCAGCGGCCGCCCAGCCTCTACTCCTGGGGGAAGTCTGCGTCCTCCAGCAACCAGTTTGAGTTCAACTCCGAGACGCTGGTCATGGGGACACTGAAGTGACGTATGAATCGCGTGGAAGAGCAGACAAAGCTTTTGGAACCGGAATAAGTAAGTGATAGTCTCTCCATTACGCACAGGCCGTGCGTAAAATTGCGCACTGGTGACCAAAGTCACAGACTTAATACTTGACTACAGTTTCTTTTCTGTATGGAATGTGTTCATGCAACACTGCTCTCTTTTAATAGCAGAATCCTTTATAGTTAGAGGAAATCTTAGTCCCACTGAGCCCTATTAGCACTCTGACACATCTCCCCTGCCGCCCCACCTCCATACCCTTTAGAAAAGCTGATTCTACAGCGTTGCTGTGTTCATTTGATGGCAGCATTGCTAATTGCAGAAGCAAAAGGTTGACGATAACATAAAGATAAAGATGCAATGTAAGGTGAATCAAGTTTTAGTACTTTTAATTTGCTGTACTTCTTCTGCTTACATGCTCCATTTTCATAAATGTTGGTCCAAATTATCACAAACTAAGTGTCATCCATGAGAAAAGCTCCATTAGGGCTTATTTTGTCGCCCTAGTGCATTAATCTGGCCCTGACTGCCCTGTGTGCCCATATGTACATAGCCTGACACTACATTCCCATTAATCCCTGCGCTAAAACATACACCCGTGGAGTACATAACAGGTGGTAATTTGATTAAACCCAAGTACATCATGGGAGTGCTCCTGTGGCCCACGGGATGAGGAACACTCTCTTCCTCCCCTCACGTCCTGTCATCTCCGTTCTGTAAAGTCTCTAATAAAGGCTTTAACATAGCTACTCAAATGAATAAGCATAATACAAACTAAAATAGTGACGCATTTAAAGCCGTCTACAAGGCACCCCTTTGGTTAATAATGCAGGGCCATTCGAAAGGGATAATGTATAAATGCCTTAACAAATTTGCAATTAATTAAATTATCAAAATTGATTCTGGTCCTGAGGGTCTGAGGGACAGTTGAGTGGTAATCTGTCCTTTGACATGTGTGGTCCTGTGCAAGAAATTAACTTTTAATCACATCGCTGATTAAAGCTCAGAGTGATCTATTTCCTTTCCGGCCACATGGTGAGTAGGTGAGCGTTTTTTTTTTTGCTTTGAGACTGAATTTATCTCAGAGGAACTGAGTTGAACCCACACCTGCTCCTCAGAGGCAGTATTCTCTGGCAGGAGACATATAAACCCTCCACCTGCGTCGCCAATCGCTTTCACTTAATTTGCACGCATCCTCCCACAGAAGCAAACACACTTGCAAAAAACACCCAGTGGTGAGACGGAGTGCTGTGTCTGAACTGTGGCCTGCAGTGTTGAAACCTTATCACAGCTTTGCTTTTATGTGGTAGTGACACATTTCTTTGATTCAGTAAGTGATCGCGTGATTTGATCGACGTCCCTTCTGTTCAGGATGTTCCCTTTCGTCTTTTATGCGAAGCGTAAACACGCCTCATGTTTTATGGAGAGTTCATAATTTAATTAATGGCCCTCAGGAAAGCTCTTCTACTGTAATCTGCCTCGTTAAAGTCCTATCAGCTCTCACAACCATCTGCTGTCAAGCTACTCTTTCCTCTTTAGATTCAACAGGCAGGAACCGTAGAACAAACTGTGTGTACAGCGAGACAGACAGTAATATTATGCATGTGCAGATAAGGCTGCAGTCTTCTCCAAACACACACTCGCTGCCTTATAATTATGAAAAGTACCTCAATGGCATCTCGGGCCGTGACATTTTCAAACTAATGTCCTAGTTTGGTCTCCACACTTTGGTACACTTTCACGTTGTGTGTGTGTGTGTGTTTGGGCGTCAAATGTCACAAACTCATGCATAAATGCATTGAAGCCGATTCCTTGGTGCTTCACGACCAACGTCAGAGCAAAGATGTGCAAAATGGCCTCTCCTGGTTTTTCTTGCTCTCCTCTCCCCACATTGTCTGACAATTCTTCGCAGCATGTCCTTCGATGCAAATTCCAGATACGTTTGGGCCTGTGTGGGACTCATCAGCTCGTGGCTGCATAAATTCAAGACTCATGAGAAGTCTGGGAGGGATCTGTTGAAATCTGTTCATCTCTCATGGGGAGAGGCACTTTTATTATTATTTTATTATTATTTCATGAAGCACTTGACCATCATACCAGTGTTTTTGCTCCAGGTGGTGACTTAGGGGAGGCGAGTCTGTGTATTTCATCAGCAGTTCAAACTGACTTTCATGTAATGGGCCGCTGATTTAATGGAGGGTAACAATGAACATATTTTTCCCCAAAAAATATGGAGGTTCTCCTTTCTCTGTAAAATCCATCAAAACTACAGTAAACTGTGCATCAGTTACAGCCTTTCAAGCTCCATTGATAGATTTTCTGGCCACCTGGCAGGGCAGCCCAACAAGCTGTAAACAGGAGCGGCGAGAGTGAACCAAAGCAGTAAAGATATATTAAAAACCAAATGGTCAAAACTGGAGCGGCAGAAGCAAACATCTCCTGACTTTTAGCGCTAAGTATGGACCAAGCTCCAAAATGGTGGAACCTACACTTCGCTTGCGACGCATTTCATTTGACCCTGCCTGGGTGTCTACATGCATCAGCACGTTGAATCTAAGGCTTTTTAAGACTTTTTAATACCAACAGATTCACTTAGATTTAAGGTCAATTTTCCAATAAAGGTAAACATCAAATGTGAAAATACAGGCACACTTTTCAGAGAAAATACATATACTCTAAGTTCAATATTATAAGTAAGGCAAAATGACAATAATTGGTTGAGTTAAAGATCATTTCATTGACAGCTATGTATTGTTATTGTTTCCTACACATGTTTCTCATATTTATATTTTACATGTGTGAGGGATTATGCGATGCAAATCACCAGTTCAAGCTGACGAGTGAACTGGTGACACGAACTAGGCTGGACAGAAGCCCTGGAGAGAAAAGAAGTTGAAGCTATGGATGCAGTAAAGTCTGCAGGTTAGAAAACTAGCTGGCTCCTTTATGGCATCCAGACAGACCCTACAGTGGTCACAAGGGGACAAAGTTTGCAAATATGAAAAGCAAAAAGTCTTTAAGAACATACATTCTGCTGCACATCAGCCAAACCACAACAAGACAACAGACACATTTGAATTCTAGTCTGATTTCATCAGAGATTAAATATTCAGGCATTTTGCTCTTGGAGTGGATTTTAGACCAGCATTCAATGAATACATATTTTCAAACAGAATTTGAGACTACTTCATACTTTTATTAGTTAATTTGAATTTAAGGCATTTTAAGACTTTTTAAGGACCTGAAGCCACCCTGATGGTAGATGTCCATATCTTCCAATCATGCCCCCAAGTTTGCACTACATGCTTTCTGTTCTTAGCCCCTGCTGAGATGAACAAGTGACGTCCCTTAAGTGATTACTTAGACTCGACAAAGCTCCCCAGTGGCACAGGAGATACGATAAAATAGTTTTTAATGGCTGGGTATTAATCCATAATGATTTTAATGAGCATGTGCTTTGGAAGGGCAGAGAGAGGTCTAAAAATAGATTAAAAAATGCACACTTTGACACATAAACTCCCTTTGGAGACAGAAGTGTCTGGAGCTTACATTGACAGTTGTAGGATGTGACCTTTAAAAGACAGAACACAATGCCAGTGAGTGTCGTCTATTTGTCGTCACAAGCTTATAATAATACAAGTGGTAACCAGACACACGGCACAATTAATTACACAGCTTATATCATGGCAGACACCTGTTGAGTGAGACATTGCACCGTGACTCTAAGATTACCTTTAGAATGCCCTAAGTGATGCTGCGTCCTTGCTTATGGCTGCCAAAGGTTGGTAGTAATACTGTGTGCAGATTCTAATAGGTGAAGGGAGAGCACACTGACTTCATGCATACTGGACAGGACAAGCTATTTACGGTACTAAAAGCCTTCTTTAGTAACATTAAATGAAGTGGAACACGCTGTTTGAAAATATGAAAAGTGAAATGAAAAGTGAAAAGTGAAAGGAAGTCTTGCTTGCTTGTCCAAGTATGTGAGCTTGTGAGCCCAAAAACTTGTGTTAGAATGAAGTCTGGTAATATTGGGACTAACTAGCTTTAGGCTGCACTGCTACACTTCCACAGTGTCTACACGGATCATCCTGACAGGCCACCAGGACGGGAGGGACTTGGCGAACACTCGAGCGATCTCCATTCTTTGTATAAGTGAAATGGTCTTGGTGAGATTGATTTCAGAGCTGAAGTCTTTAAGCTGAGGTTGTCGGGGTCAAGACAATTTTCTAGGTTGCGTAAAATGTTTACAGTCGCCCGCGAAACAAAGAGAAATCACTAACTGACCTTGACAGCATTAGAGGGACGGCAAACAAATAGGGTAAAAGGTGTCCTTTGAGGTTCAGACCACTAAACAATCCTCTAAACTGGATAATCAATATGTCACACGAACCATTCAGCCTGATTGTGCGCTTAATAAGAATGAAAAGAGCTTTTACTTTGAAGATAAAAGCTCAGTGACTCCTTTGAAGGAAAAAACTACCCACCAACTTTATGGGTCTGCTCATTATGAGCAGATGAGAAATCTTGAACAAGGTGCTCAAACACACGACTGGTATGACCTTCGCACAATGTACCCTATACATTCTGTCGGTTGCTATTTTACCATAATATGTGCAGCACTGTCTTCACAAAAACTGGCATTGTGCCCACACAGCCCTCCCCCGCATGTAGACCTGCCGCTATGCTTCTCTCAACACTAATGAATGTGATAATAGGTCCCTCAGGAGGTGAGGAGTGCAATACTGTGCTATAGGCACTGTAGTTGTCAGTGCATCTGCAGTGGAAGTCTCAGTTAGTTTAAGTTTATTCCATGACAGAAGATATCAAATCTGCTTCTTTTTTTTTTTTTATTATTGTGCGCTAATGTAGATTTAAAGCCACACTGATCAGTATTTGAAATGGTAGATGGATTTCACTTTGACATCCCCTTTCTAGCCTTTTGCACCACGCAAAGCGCTTTAACACAGCGTTCACATTGGAACCTAACTGGGCTGGAAGAGACCGTTCATTCACACACTTATCTGGGATCCAGCGTCTTGCCCAAAGGCATTTCAGCCGAAGGACAGGAGGAGCCAGGGAACAACCCACCGATCTTCTGATGAATGGACAACCCACTTTACCTCTGAGCCACAACTTTGTCAAATTATGGCCAAATGCAGGGTTTCAGTGATACTCAGGTCCAAAAACTGCGCTGGCAGAGGGAGTTCGAGGGCATGCTCCCTCAGAAAAAAAAAACTTCCCTGATCTAAATATGTGCATTTTAAGACGTTTCAAGACAACAAGTTCGATAATTAAAAGCCCTAAAACTGTCAGATGCATGAATCTGTCATGCATCACTGGAATCTGCCGATTCAATTTAGCATCTTTCAGCAAAATGTTTTGATTTTATGGCCCACTGCTTTACTGTTAACTGTCACCACCCTCGTGAATCTCTAACAGTCTCAGACAATCTTTCTATTTTCTGACTCAAAAAACAATTCATCTAAAACAAATTGCCCAATAACAGCAATGCGACTTCAACAAGTACAAGCAAAGCAGTCTTGTTGTTTACCGTGATGGATTATCTGACTCTAAAAAGTGTCACTTGCTAATAGATTTTCATTTATATTATACAGAAATGAATGGATGTGAATAGCTGCCTGGAAATGTAGTTTGTATATGATGTTGTTGTGAATTGAAGTAACTAAGCATGCAAAGCCACTGGTATTGTCTTAACAGCTGCTGGCACTTTAAACCAACTTTGGTGATGGAGCTGCACACATAAGCAAAATCATGTGGCTCCATCAGTGAGTAAACAGTTGATTTAGTTTGCTCTGATGATTCTGAATGCCGTCAAGAGTAAACAGAACATTTTGATTGCTGGAACCCAAACTGCTACTGACGTTTCACATATTGCGACGCTTCTTATACGATCCCACGCACTACAGCGGGGAAGGAACTTCAATGGAAATCGAATGATCAAAATGACACTGCAAGGAAACTGCCATCAATTAATGTTAAAGAAAGTGTGCACTCACGCAATTAATGATGGATGAACTCCTGAATATATAAAGCAGAAACGAGAACGGAGATGGCGCTTCGTCCCGAGCAGTTGTGCGGAAAATAAGAAAGGCACGGGCGATGACTTCAATCACGCAACTGTTTGAGTGTCAGGCTCACGAAGGAAGTGCAGATAGGACTGCAGGAGCAAACAATAGAGGTATTACACACACAGGAATGATTTATTGTAGTGAAAGCTGAATGTGAATCCGGTAAGTGAATCGTGGTTTTTGGAGGGAAAACACACCAAAGACTGAGTGCTAAAAAACGAGGCAAAGAGACGAGGGCTTTACAGGTTGTGTCAGTATTTTATTTCAAACCACCCTCACCTACTACGCTGAAGTAAATGGCACCATAAAAGAAAGAGCAATCACTCCGGGAAAAGGAGAGGGTTCTTCTTAGAAGAAAACACCTCCTGGGTCATGAGCGGGGGGCAAAGCATGAGTGGGGATTTTGTGATGAAAGGCTGATTCAGTGGGTGATTCATCAGATTTATCTCTCATCCTCCGGGATTTGACAGCTCTCCTTACACACCGAGACACACACAGGAAACAATCCCACGATCCCACTTCAAGCCTCTTTGAAAGCGCTTCAGTCGAGAGGCAATTTCTGCCCAAGCCGCCTCCCAAATGAGCGAGAGGAACAATGTGTGGGGACCCCAAACGCACCTAATACTAGCAATTATCATGGTGTGACAAGAAAAGCAAGCGTTGTAGAAAATTAGATAAAAAATAGTGAGGGCTGAGAAAGCATCTCTACAGAAGAGGTGACCACTTTTCCTTGGTAGCATAGCCAGTAAGAGGCAGCAAGTCAATATCTGAAAATAAAATGAATTACAGATGTTACAGAATGTTGCAAGCAAAACCTCCTTTGTAAAATCTCACTTCTTCCCTCCCCCCTTTTTCCTCGTCTCTCCCTTTGCTGCAGGGCTTTTCCAAGCCAGTGGGCATTGCTGTCTCCCGCGGGCGCCTCAGGTCAGGGTGGGGTCAGAGATGCCGTGTGCAGGGTCGCAGGTGAAGGACACGGTGATGGCGTAGCGCGTCCCCCACGTCACCCTCTCCACGCGGTGGAGGTTCTCCGAGCCGGAGGAGAAGAAAGAGACTCGTCCTGGGCAAGGGAGAAATAAGGGGACTTTTATAGGAGAGCGACATTTTCGGTAAATGTGCTTATTTGCTTTGGTTCTGCTGCTGAGATGAGAAGGGTGATATCAGTCAGGACTGTGATGAATGGTTGGAGGCTTCGTTCAGAACGGTAAAACGTCACATTTACTACTCTGCTGCATTGGGCTGTTACATCAAGGGGGAGGCTTTGTCACTACAGTGCTGTTAGGGACAGAGAGGGAGAGGGGGAGGGTGCAGAGAGAGAGAGAGAGAGACCAGGGATGAATCAGAGGAAGCAGTCGTTGGCTTGTCAATACCTGGCAACTAGCCAAAAGGTCCATAGCTTGTAGTTTTATCCTACAATTACGTCATCCAGTACGTAAATCCACCAGCAAACCACCCGGCTCCTGTCCATCCTCTGCAGTATGGACGTAGCCGCCCTGAGTTTGTTTATTACTCGCACTTGGTCTTGTTTTCGTTGACCAAGTTTCGGATTTAGTCTCCTTTATGGACTACCCCTACAACAGTGCTATCATTTACATGTATTTATGTAGTCAAAACTGACAAGTTCTATTCATTAAAGACGGCTGGATTAATAAAAGAAGCCATGTGATGAATCACTTTATTCAAATTTAGGATTCTGTGGGGGATTTTTATTTCTTTTTTATGATGATGATGTCATAAAATATGACCGCAGACATTTCAAGCCTCCTTTGCCTTCCCCAATAGAAGATTTAATAGGAAAAAAATGGCATCCAGCACAGCTAGTCGTGGTTACGCTATCTTAGTATAGATAAGGTCCACACATCGGGGAGTGCTCCCCTCTCTGGGGGAAGACACTCAGCGTACACTTTAATGTTAAATAGCAGCACAAAACCAAACAAATAGAAAACCACCTGAATGAAACTATGTTATAAATGACCTGAAGGAGCCGTGTCAGGCAAATACATGTCCACTCTGCCTGACCTAGAAAGCACAATACACGTGGAAAAGACTCATCTGATCCCTTCATTCTCCAGCATCAGGCTGGTGCAGTAAGGCCCATCTAAAACCCCACTCAGTGGCCACAAGTGTTCGACCAGGACAAGCAAATCACACATTTTTCTATTCAGTCCTGCCCTACTAATAATATGCTAACTAGCAATAGCACTGTGAAAAAGAAACATAGCTACTTTTTTAGAAAGCAGGTCGTCATTTTGGGAAATACACTAAGTCACTTTCTTTGCGAAGCTGAGATAAGAAGATTGATATCAAGTGGTGGCATGGTTTGCCTAGCTGCTGCTTAAAGACCAGAGGCATGGAGGCAGGGAAAGTGAAATAAAAACACCCACCAACCAGCTTCAGAGGTTTTATCTTTGAAAAGAGCTTTTCCTTTTCCTAGTCTTCATGCTAAGCTAGGCCGACCACGTCCTGACTCCAGCTCTGCAAGTGCACAATGAGAGCAGCAGTGATGTTCTCTTCTCTCTTGGATACACAGTTAATAAACTTGTTTCCAAAACATGTTGTACCATTCTAAGAAGCAAGTACGCACACTGTGCAGTATTGCTTATGGCACGGAAGAAAACTTCAGAGGAGACGACACGACACGACACAAAAAAAAGACAAGAAAGAAGCCAGGTTTATGACGAGGTAAAGTGGCTCACTCCTGGGTCGTCTTGCATCCTCTTGACTGCCTGTTTTAAAAAAAAATTTTCAAAACCCTTTTTTCTTGGACCGACACACAGTGTGGAGTTTGGAGAGGCTGCCTCTCTTCATTTATCTAAAGGTTTTGCTTCGCTGGGCCGGCTAATGAGCTATTGCAATTTACCAGCTACAATGTACCATTTAGCAGGGTGGCTCCTTCTCAACACAAGCTGCTCTGTCTTAGACAGACGTTTGCGTTCATGTTTACAGCGCTGTTCTGTGGTTGTAATCCTTAACTAAGAGATTTATATTTCAAAAGTTTTCACTCTGGTTTTGTTACAAAACTTTCACTTTGGGTTATGGGGCTGTCTCGTTATGTGAATATGAATAAAAATCTGGAATCATTGTGCCCCAATTTGTTTGCTCTACTTTGACTCCAAGAAACACTAACAGCTATGCGTGTGCGTGTGTATAAATTCCCCTGGCTGGGTATTAGCGGATGATGTCAGGGGAAATCAGTGCTCGGTTTAACAATGAATTTCACACTGAAAACCCACCAAAAAGCAAACAAGAAGAAAGAGAACGAACGCACAAAAGCAGAATGTGAGCAGCAAACAATAAGTGCTGGTCTCCTTGTTTTATATCACTGAAAATGAGGTCATTTTCAAGTGTTCAAATTTGCCACACAGGCTTTAGATAACTGCACAATGAAGTAATCTTTGAAAATAATCCCTTGCACTTGTCAATATAAATGTTCCCAGTGTTGACTGTAAAAGGGTTCTGTACAGTCAGCAGAGCAGATTAGTGGCAAACAATGGAGAGATATTCACATAGGGTTCTTCCACAGATCTCTTTCCAGGGCAGTTACAGACATTATTCAAAAACTTTTGGAACAGTTGCTTTATATCCACAATTTTACCCCACATTTCCCCCCCTGGTCACATGCCCCCTACCCCTGCAAAAAGAGACTCTAATGGATCAATACAAATAATAGATGTTCATATTTGCGTAACTCATCACAGTACTAGCAGCCTGTGGCCATTGCAGATGGTGCTGCCTGCTCAACAGCGTATGGTAAAAACTTTACAATCTACAGTCTATTGAAGCTTTTTAACTTACTTCATCATAATGAACCCCAGAGATTCTGACCCTGAACTACAACATTCCCAGTTCAAGTCTGGCTGGGGACCTTTCTGTCACATGCTGTCCCTGCAGAAACTGATGCTCTCACTACCTCCCACTTTCTTGCTGGGGGGGAAATGCAAACAATTCAGTCACATCAACAGTTTCCTGCATTGACAAATCAAGTTCTATCTGTTCTTTATTTGCTCACTTATTCATGTCAAACTATAGCAGAGCTGTGACATTTGAGTTTTGCTCGGATTACCGTGCATTTGAGCAGCACCAGCTGACATTACACAGTGAAACCTCCCCACCCGCAGTGAGCCTTAGTGAAACCGAGACTTCTGACAAAACACGTCGAAGCTCAACGAAAAAACATGAGCGCTTGGTCACAGTTAGTTCAGACACGTCTGCAGTGACAGCAGGACAGAGAGGAGAGAATTCTGCCAAAGTCTTTAGACAGCAGAGATTTCAGCTTTAAAAAAATAATATGTACCCACGCTGACACACTGTAATGCTCATAAGGGCTGTCTGTAGTTTTTTATGCTCACAAAATAATCAGCAATTTCATTTCTAATAGTGACAGCAGTCAAGGATGCAGATTTGAGTTCAAATATGGACAGTAAACCCCAGAAAAACGCTAAAAACATGCTTTATTGGACTGGGCAAGACTGGCATGTAAACACATACAAGCAGACAGAGGGGCTGCGTCTTTCCTGGGTAAAAATCATGTGAATAGTAGAATTTCTTTTCTTTTTCCCAAAAAAACTTTTTTTCCTACTCCATGTAGCTACTATTATGTACTATTATGTACTATTTACAGGCCAGACTTGCCCGTACGATCCAGCAGCAGGTGCAGCATCT
This sequence comes from Pempheris klunzingeri, assembly GCF_042242105.1. Classification (NCBI taxonomy): domain Eukaryota; kingdom Metazoa; phylum Chordata; class Actinopteri; order Acropomatiformes; family Pempheridae; genus Pempheris; species Pempheris klunzingeri. The sequence goes on from NC_092031.1 coordinate 17,645,430, forward strand.
ATGTATGGGAGCTCTTCGTGAAGAACAAAACATCTTCACACAACACGTGCAAGTTACAGCACTAGTGTGAATGCTGTAAAACATGGGACTGAATGTGGCTGACAGGATCATTTCACACAGGTGAGTCAAATTACTCAGCCTGCTATTTTAATTTGCCTACACAGGCATTTTTTTTTCTCCTTAAATGGTGTCTTGGTAAATATCATTATGACATTATCCTATTCATTTATATTTGCAGCATATTTTTGCAAATACAACTAGTAATGGAACCCATTTTATTTGCCTCTGCACATCGTCCATCCATTCATTATCTATACCGCCTATCTGTCAGGGAAGCTGGAGCCAATTCCAGCTGACTTTGGGCGAGAGGCGGGGTACCCACTCACGCTTACACTCACACCTGCAGGCAATCAAAAGGCATAAAAAGTAGTGCTGCTTCTAGTAGCCTCCTCCAAAGTGCAATCACAATAATTAATCCCAATTTCCGAGTATCATGAAAAAAAAAAAGCCATGTCACACTCTCCATATACATCGAAGAGGCCCGCGTTTCTTCAGAGAGTAAACAATCTTACTGAAGCCCTATATGAAACTATTTTCATTTTCTAGAAGTGGAAACGTACTCTTTTCCCTGAGTCACAGCAATATACTTGTTTCCAGGAATCAATCTGTTTTAATAAACTCTGCCTCTGATGAAAAAGCAGAGGGGAGCGGCCCCCATGCAGGACAAGACTGGATGAGCAAAGTCTATGAACCCTTGACTCCAAGGACTGTTCTTGTATCGTTTACACACCATGTGCATAAGGGTCCGGGTCTCTATTTCGCACCTGGGACGTGATTTGGAAATAATATTGTTGATCTCGTGGAGTCTTCCTGATGTAAAAAAAAAAAAAAAAAAAAAAAGCTCAAGTATAGTTCAAATCGTTTTCTCTGCCCTGTTCCATTAATGACATCCAGCAATCTACTAGAAATTAAGTTCAAAACATCTCAGTTTCATTCACATCTTCAGATCTCTGTCCCGTTGTGCACTGATGCGTCTAACCTGGGGGAGTCTGTTGAAGGCTGAACAAGCTTCTCAAATGTTCCAAATAGCTGATTATCAGTCAACACATGGGTGGAAATATATAAATATATCTGTGATAAGATGAAATTGGCTGACAAATGTGCAATGGATGGATGGATGGATGGACAATGTCAGGCTCTAAATGGTACTATCCTCATAAACATCTCAAAAGGTCTGGATTAAGGGTCAAGGTGTGGTATTTCCTGATAAAGGCAACAACTGCCACTGCTCCATTTGCTTTGCGTTGGTTCACTGGTAAGTCTGTTTGAGGCAAAGCGTAGGCACAACAAAAATGGAATTTAATTAATAGGTCAAAGGAAATTCATTCTTCAGGCTCGTTTCTAAATACCCTAATCCTACAAGTGTTGCTTCTCTCAGCTTTCTGTAGACACATCAAGAGGCATTCAGGAATTCTCACTGTCCCGAGGTATTTAGAGTATTACAGAACATAACTGTGAGTTACTCATGATTACAAATTTCCCGCAGCATACATTACGTTAGCCGTCACGGAGCATCAGATAATAATAATGCATTTTGGGGGTTTAGGACACCTGTGTTCATAATCTGGGACACACTGTTCAAACTGACTAGAAAGAAGCATTAAAGGGGAACTCGCATCAAAGTCTGTTTACAAGTCTTGGGGAGTAAACTACTAATGTGGGGAAAAAAAAAAAAGTTATATAAAGTCTTTTGTTGCTCTAGAGGGAAAAAGTCTTGTTTTCTCCAACCAACAGTCAAAAGCCTAAACATTGCATTCGCTATGATAGAAACATCCCTCCAATGGCTACACCCACTTATCCTTCAGAAGCTCCAATCCCAATAGGCAAGAGGTGGGAAACAATGTTTGTGCTTCACAAATTACAGAAACAAGCAGATCTTGGCTATAGAGAAAAAAAAAACAAATACATCCTGATAAAAAAGAACCCTTAGTCCTTAAATTCTTACTGCAGTGCAGTTGGTCACCAAAATGCAATATCCAGTCCTGGAGACGTAATGGACAAACTGTTACATTACTCTTTTTATTATTATTGATGTCTGAGCTCTTGAAACACTGGTTGACTGACATGACGTCAAGAAATGTCCAGCTGAAACGCAACGGCGTCTGTTTGAGCGTTTAATCAACGTTACCGATTTGCACTAAATGAGGTCAAGCGGGATGAGTGTGCAGTGCTAACAGGATGCTGAGCAGTGCGTAACTCATCAGATGCCGATAACACAGGGGTTTGCTGCTGCAGCAAAATGCCCACCAACACAAACCACCCAAGTCAACGGGCGCACAACACATCCACACACAGTCCAGTCGATGTATCGATCGCTTCCATGACTCCCACGGCCTCAATTAGTGGGGGGTGAATCTCACAGGCAGTCTGGTGTCCCTAAGGAGGCCGGGCAAGGTAGATGAAGTGGGGTAACAATGAATTAAAAAGCAGCGTGAACATTCTGGATGAATCTCAGTTGGAAAATAGGTTTCCAAATGCAATCATCTAGATTACATTGTGACTTGGCTGAGACGTAAAACCCTGGAGAGGGCTGAAAGTAAAAAGAATGTTCTGTTCCTTCCCACCGCACTGCGTATCAGCCTACAGAGCAGCTCTGGGCCAGCAGAGGCTCGTCACTTGTTTATGATTTTGGTTAGCGATGTTTGGTTTTTCAGTGTTTCATACAGCAGCCGAGGTGAGTCACCTCACCTGAGATCATAAAAAACATTTAACTTCAGTTAAAAACATCACAGAATTTGTTCTAGTGTTGAAAGAATTACTCAATTAATCAGTTATCGTCTGGCTCCAGTCTCTGAAATGTGGGGATTTAGAGTTTTTAATATTTGCAAATTAAATGTGTGGTTTTTTTTTTAAATTGTTGGTGAGACAAAATAAGGAAATTGAAGACGTCGCTGCCAGCTAATTTGTAATGGACAATTCACTTTTTTATTGGCTAATTTGGCGAATAATTAAAAGGTCAGTGTACTCAGCATCTACACAGGAAGTCTCCACAAAGCTGTGAAACATGTGTGCAGGAGAACAAACTCATCAGGTGTGATGACAAAACAGTCAAAAAAGTGCAGTCGGGTGCAAAATTGCATCATAGTGCATTGTATCCACAATTATCAAACAAAACAAAAACACAACATGCACAAATCTGACAAATCAAATGGAGAACACAGTGTGCCAAAAATCAATCGATACTTTTCAGGTATCCAGTGACCTTATCTTTGCAGTAGCACAGACATCAAGGTGAAGCTGGTGGTTTGAAGTCAGCTGGGGTTATCGAATTCCCCTGTGGATGTCTAAGCTGGCTGGCTGACCCCTATTGGCTCCTCTGACCGGGAGACGTGCCTTCTTCTCTCTCTCTGTCCTTCCATCGCTCTATTTCTATCTGTCTTTCCCAGCCAAACACCTTATCTCTCTCTCTCCATATCTACTCTTTATCTATCTACCAGCCATTTTCTGACTGTTCCCACCCTCCATCCATACCGTCTCTTCCCTCACTCTGCGTAGGGGACGCTTTCAAACGTTCAGCAAATCCATCCGTCATCTGTCTCCCTCTTTTCCAGTCCTCCTGAACAACACTTCCACCCCCCCACCCCCCCCCCCCCCCCCCACCCCCCCCCGGTGCTCACTCTCATACTGGCTTTCCTTTTGTGCGCTCTAGCAGCCAAGTCCTGATTGTCTTCCTGGTGTTATAATTGCACGCTATTCATGGCTGTCGCCTCAAAGAGCCATGATTATCTCAGCAAACTAATCATCCGTCCAGATAGGAGGATCAGACTCCTGATCAAAGCCTGCCAGTCAACTGCCCAGCATGACGCCAGATGAGTTTCTACATGAAGTGAGGTTTGTTTTAGACAAATGAATGTAAACCAAACGATCTGGCCTAATGGTGCGTTACACATGGGGTTTTGCTGTGTCTCCTATTTGATGCGCCTCTCTGAATAAAAATGACAGTGACGGTCGTAACCACAGTGATGGAGTTTCACCTGTCACCTATTCAGATTCTCATGCATGCGCCATCTCTACTGAGAATTAGAAATCTATCAAGGAGGACCTTGGAGAGAGAGTTGTCCTACTTCTCTCTTGTCCCAGCCCTTCCTCCGCCTCCTCCTCCTCCTCCTCTTCTCCCTGCAGGTTTTATCGGGGCTTAAAATCACGCCGTCAACACTCACTGCGCTGTCTGGAAGTTATTCTCGCTTCACGAGTGCAAGGTGGCAGTGCTAATCACAAAAGCTGTCACAGGCAATGAGGCAGCAGGCAAGCCGCAGTCGCTCTTTATTAACATATATCCTTCAGTCGCTCACAGCTCCACCACAGGACACTGTCAGTGGGAAGTTCGTTGGAGATGGGCAGGGAGCAGGAGGAAGAGTGAAAACCTGTAGGTGAGGAAAGAGAAGGAGGAGGAGCACTTTTTTCCCTAATCGCACAGTTTTCAGGAAATGACGGACAGAGGGTGAGGTAAAGGGAAGCCGGGAAGTGCAGCAGAGGATAAAGTGAAAGAAAGGAGACGGCGGGGGATGGCTGGGGATGGCTGGGGATGCGGTCAGATATGACAGGATGCTGTCAGGAAGAGGGAACGGCCACGGGAGAGGTTTTCCATAATGAACAGCGCTCACAGAGCAAAGCGGGGAGATACGATTCACGACTTTATTGCAGATTACCCTTAATATTTAGCCTGAAACTGTTTAAAGGCTCGGGCACTACAAGTGCATTTAGAACTGCTACATTTTGGACCAAAATCTGTTTACTTGAATGGAAATGCTGCTGTCAGAAAAATCTACTACAAGAGGAAAATGAAATCTGCAGAAATAAACGTGCAAATTTGTGCCATTGCCAAATAGCTTAAAGTTGATAAGAACGACAATGCTAAACTTTACATTTTACACAAACCTCCTTTATCAGGGTATAAACTGCTCCACAGAACAGGTGTAGCTTGCAATCCTAGATTACAATCCACTATGGTACAAATATGTCTCATGAATAAGCCTACTGGCTGCGTAGTGAAAGAGCTAGCTTACCTGTTAGACAGTTAGCAAACTTGTCGTGCAGTAACTAACCAGATCATGAACCACCACCTTAAAATATGGCTAGTTTTGTTGCTGGCTAATGCTAGCACATTCCAAGTCCCAAGTGGCAAGCATGTTACTGGTTAGATCACCAACTACCGTTCCAACAAGTCCCCATAAAAACTTTTTTTTATTTGGCACCTAAGGATAGAGGCTGCTGTACACACATTAAAGAGACAAATTTATGATTTTGGACTAAAGTAAAAAAAATGTAACTCATGTAACCATTCACAACTTTTACTTTTTCCATGTAAACAACCTTGCTTCCATGACCTTTCAAAGTTTCTTTGAGCTCAGAAACGCTGCAAAGCTGTGTGAGTTGCTTGTTTCCTTTGGTTGGAAAACAACTTTCGCCTTCGGGAAAATGAAGCTGAAAAGCTGAAAGAGTTGCAGGGGGGTACGCGGTCAAAACGGCAGCGCAAAAGTGCAGAGAAGTCATCATTCGCTTGAAACAAGTTGGTAAACTCATTCTGGCACATTCCTATAAAATGACCAGCTTGGAAACTTCCCAGATTTTTCCACACACTCCCAAAAATAACTGATCCACTTGTCCTGCTTTTAAATGCCTTACATTTGCTTCTGAAGTGTCATGTTCCCATGGTTATTTTGCAATGTGGTTTTTGCACGAGCAACTTTAAAATATCCGTTTAATCACCGGCGTACCCATGTGTTGTTTTCCATACATACGGAGCGTTTTCACATACATAGTGCGATACATTTCCTTAGAGATCAAGATGTTATATCTAACCCTCCGGGTGCTATTAGGTAAAGCCTAATCCCCAGCACCTTCCCTGTGCAGCTGTCAATGCTGCTGATTACCCACTTACAAAGGATTACACCCGCTTTTTTGAGTGCTAAAACCACCTCCAGATTTTCTAATAGAGCCGAGTACCGCAATTATAATTTTAAAGCACAGCTGTGATAATGAGATCCTTTATCTAGACTGCATCACTTAATGTAAGTGTGGGTTAATAGGCTTATACAGACAAATCCAGGTGTTACTACTGAGTGTCTGAAGTTACATTATCCTGCCCTACATTAGGCAGATTTAGCCTTTAATGGCTGGTAGTTACCTGCCCGTGGTTCCACTGTGCGGTTGCCGTTTTGGTCCATGAAGATGAATCTTCCTCCGGTGAAGTCAGAGCCGTAGTCAGACAGGTAGAGGAGTGATGTGTAGTCAAACGAGCCATAAGTCACCTGACAGAGAGTGAGAGAGGAAGACAGTAGCTGATTTATAACCGACAGTAATTCAGATTCTGTGGGCTTTTGCTTGTCAACATGTTCACACCGACAGTGTCGACATGCGGTACAACCAAGACCGATGGGACTGAACAAATGAAAGCTTTGACCCGATGATGGCGCTAGATGAAAAGTCAAGGAGTCACTGAAGCCATTACAATTCATCCTGAGGGAAACACGAATGTCTGCACCAAATTCCATAGCAATCCATTCAAAGGTTGAGATATTTCAGTTCCGACCTGTGCCGCTAAAATGGTTAAAAAAATTAAATTGAGCTCCAGCCTAAAGTAAAGCACGCCAACATTTGAACTGAAATACTTCTTTTTCACTAATCAGTGATTGGTTAAGTTGAGAAAAGGTCACTCTACCTGTCATGGGGAGTACTTCTCAGCCTAGGAATGTAGTGTAATGTCTTTAGTGTTATTCCGTCTGACAAAGTCACCCCTGTTGATGTCTTAGGGGTTATTTCAGCTGAGGCTGAGGCAAAACGCCTCTGTTACAAATCAGGGGCCTGGAGTTTGAAAGATGTGGGCGGACTGATAAGAGACACTCAAACATTGCATTATAGGGTGTGTGGCCAATACCAGACACTAAAAGTCAGGATTCCTCAATCTCAGCTGCACACATTTTCACAAAAATGTCTAAAGTTGCTTGGGGTACAACTGTGGCTCCTCTAAACTGTGCACACTGCATCACTGCTGTGGATCAGATTCACTCTGGACAAGCTGCTTCTTTTGTTCCCCAAATGGATTGTGACAGCTTACCCAGCACCGATTTCAAAAGCTCCAAAAAGCTTTTCAGTGCTGCCTCGTGATCACTGCAGACAGCGTGTTTCTGGCGACAGAATTCTTCGTACTGGAAGGGTGCTTCGTTTATATACGGTGAGCTCCACTGACTGTTTGACCACACAGAGAACACGACACAGTATCTCTCTAGTGTCTACGGCCTCTTTGTCAGCCGTTCTTGACGGAGAGTGGAGTGTTTAGTCTCCAAGGACTCCACTTGCTGCTGACTCCTCACCTGAACTGCTCTCCTCGAGAGACCTTTGGGGCTGATTAAATGAAACATCAAAAGAGAGAGCGGGAGAGGCCGCCTTTTCAAGGAGACAAACAGCAACATTAGACTGTAGAGTATAGAATAGAGTGCTCTCGCTCCATCGTACCTCAAAGAAAGTAAAACAAAGTGAACTGCTGACAGATTCATGAATCGCTTCAACAACTTCAAACAAGCCTGGTTCAGAGAGCACTCGTGGGTGTTTTCAGCAGAGTTCTGTAATTTCAACACTTTTTAATATTACATGACACTGAATTAATAAAAAACTATAGAAATAATATCTAAATATAATATAAACTATCAGCATGTATAGGTCTGGACGGCTGTGTCTCTGCCTGCATCGGTCACCTGCAGCTGCCTTTTTGTTGATGACTGAGGTGCTCTGTGTTGTGCATCAATTTTTTGTGGGCATGTTAAACAGTAAACTGGGTTTTTCGTTTGCAAACCGAGTCATGCCATCGACTACTATGGACAGAATGGAGGAAGGAATGAGAAAAGAGAGGACAGAGAAAGCATGAGGGCATGAGATGCTACTCAGAAGTATCATGCATGTTTATTTTCTGATTCATTCTCTATAGTTGGAGTCAAACCACATGTCCACATGGGTGGGTTTTTTTTTTTGTAATTTGGGTGAATTAACTTTTTAATGTGTTTTCAAATTGATTCAAGATCTGTAGGTCCAAGTTCAAAATCAACCAGGTCTGGTTGGAAGCTATTTTACAAGCATATTAACAAGCTGCTGTACATCAGCACCATGAATGATAATTCTACATTTGACATTATTGCCTGCACCAATAATTCAGTTTCATTACGAGGGAAAGTTTATCGCTGCCATGAATGAGATGAAACACACTTTCCATGCAATCATATTACAAGCGGAGCCATAACACTGTGTCAGTTATATGATCGATGGGGAGAAAATTCACCACCAAAGACATCGGGGTCCATTTACATTTAAATGAGGGTTGGGTTAGCCAATTAGCCCCAAAATGGCTGCGGAGAGACAGATGGGGAAGAGAGGTGGGTCTATTCAGGTTACATTTCCAGCTGTTGAGGGCCAGCGGGAGAGGATGTGGCAGCAAATATTGACAGAGATGAGGCTGTGCTTCAAAAAATACCATGTGTTAAGTAAATATGTGCAGCTCCTCCTGTCCTTTTTTCTCATGTAGCAAGAGAAGAATGCAGATCAATATTTAGATAGTCAACAGCTTTATGAGCCGATAAATAATGCCTCCAGGCCTATAGTTCAAAAACAGCTTTCAGGGATGTCAGCTGTATTGCACTATATTGCATTGATTTTTACTAGACAATGCAAGACAATAACAAAAACATTTAAAAAAAACTAAGTCGCAAAGCATTGAGGCTTTTCCGACAGACACCTCATTTGTTTAAAACTTGTCTTCTTTCAATCCCAGAGGAACTTTTTAACATCCCATGCCAGCAAACAAAGTGCAAAGCAAAAGATTAAGATTAAAGCAGTGATATTAACGACAATGTACCGAACATCCAGTTTCCACCCATGCCTGTCCAAACACAAGACGACTGTCAATTCAGCATCCGACCAAGTCACAGTCTGCCCTTCTGCTCCTGAGCTACAGCATCGAACAACGGCCAGAAAAAAATGTTTTGCAGAACATTTTGGCATCGCAGTGATGCTGACCTTTGGCCTTTTGACATATCACTTCATCATTTTATCCTGCTACACATTTGCATGATCATTTTGTTAGAATATGCAAATGAATTCTTGAGTTATGGCCAAAAACGTGTGTTGTGAGGCCAAGGTGACCTTCGACCGCAAAAATCTAGTTCATCCTTAAGTCCCAAGTGGACATAAGTGCCAAACATGGAGACCTTCCCTCAAGGTTTCCGTGAGGTATTATGCTCATGAGAATGGGACGGACAGGCTGATGGACAAGCAACCTGAAAACATAATGCCTTCAGTTACACTGTCTCCAGCGCAGAGCCATAAACAGTTGCAAGCCATGAATATTTATAATGAATAATCAACGTATGGTGTGAATGGTTTACGTAACAGAACACAGGAATGAGCTTAGTAAACAACCACTTAATTCAGCGAGATCTAAAACTTCAGGGCACTCTTCTTTACATGTGTATTTTCAGCCAGAGTCTCTGTGGGTTTTAATTACATACAAAGGCTCTGGCACTGTATTTACCTTTTACACCAGATTCACCTCATCTAAAAGAATCCATTTGGTGCTCAGTGCACCTTGTGAATGATGGATAAGTTTGTTTCAGGGGAGTCAAGCTGATTCCTTGGATTTGCCTTCAAAAAAAAAAGTGTGGTAACTTTGCTTAGTAGCTTTCCCTTTATGGTAATGGCGGCACATTATAACTGAGCTAGCGCAGGCCCTCATCTTTGGGAGCAGATCACATCTCGTCATTAGGGATGAACCAATCCCAATTTTCCTCTCCCACTGCCAAATCTAAAATTCAGACAGTGGGTCACATCTAGCCAATACCTTATCTGTTTGATGAAGTTCTCCAAGCCAGACGGAGTTTCGGTTTTGTGCGTTACCTTATCTATGTGCGGGTGCCAGTACTCGTCGTGTTGGGTCTTGGCTTCCGTGGTGTTGATTCTGGAGAAAAAGGTGGGCTTGGTGAGGTACATCAGTGCCGGGTCCAAACCAAACGTCTCAGCAATGACCGCCTGGATTCGCCCACGTACCTCTCTGACGGTGGAAAACAGACAAAGCATATCAGGCTGAAAGATCTGACTTCATTAGTATTATTTATCTCAGCTGCAGTTACAGGTCAGGGTTTATGAGGACTGATATCCATAAAAACACTTTCAGACTTCAGCTGCTACCAGCAAATAGTCTGTGGCAACATTTAAATCTTTTCATTTAGGTATTCGTTCTATTTTTTGGTATATTCAACAATCCAATAGGTGTGCATATACATGATGCCGTAAAAGCTATCCATCCAACATCATTGCACGATATCGATCATTCATTCTAATGTTGTCTACCAACTGCCATAATTTCAGTTTGTCACTGTCAAGTTTCTCATTTTGGAGCAAAACTCTGAGAATGTGCAGTAAACGCATGGCTGGTTTTCAATTAAGGTTCCTTTGTCACCTGTACAGCTGGAAATCCTCTTGCGTGAACACATCCTTTATCTGATCGCCAAAATACCTGCAGGCACATCCCGTCGCACAATCCCAGACAGACGGTCCGGGACGCAGACAATCAGAGACGCAAGAGCAGACAGACAAAAAAAAAACACAAGCACAGCCACAGCAGAAGGGGGGGGGGGGGGAGAGAGAGCAGAGGAGACGGGATCTGTTAGCATAAATTAACGCTTCGCAGCATGGCACGCTGCACCAGTACCCAGACAGGTGTGCCACCCAGCCATCCGAACACAGCAGATAGTAAACGTCTGACTGCTTCGCATGAGGAAGTGCCCAGTGGGGGAGGGGGGTGAAGGGTGGGAGTGTTATCGTCATCACTTCCTGATTAAAATCGTCCAGATGGTCCCAGAGGATCCGGTGTCAGCCTCCTGCCCGGTGGGACTTGAGGGAGATGGTAGAAAGTGAGGGAGAAAATGAACGAAGGGAGGAGGATAGAGACGAGCAGGTGATCCAAGTAAAACTGGGTTCTGCTGGGCAGTGATGAATGAGAGCCCAATGGTTCACTGGACCCGGAGAAGATGTCTCACAAGGGGCAGCATCAGCAAGATTGATGATATACTTTGGGGAGTATACTTCTGCAAATGTTACATTTCATGCAGGATGTGATTCCTGCAGGCACAAAAATAGTGTAAGCACAGAGACAAACAAGACAAGATGTACTTGCCCACCTGTAGATGTTGACAAACTGTTTCCCCATCGACAACGCTCCAGAGTGCAGGTCAAGTATGGAAGCCTGCAGGGGTCGAAAGACAAACAGGAATTAGTGCAAAAGACAAATCAGTTGGACAAATGAGTGCTGGCTGTTGATGCGGGCCGTGTGCCTCAAGCTTTAGTGCGGTTCCCTCTGTGGCCCGCTCACACTGCCCTTTACTTGTTATTGCTTGTCAGCTCCTTTGGGACGCTGCTGTTTTTCACGGGCCAAAAAAAGAAGTCATTTTCTCAGAAGTCCTCCTGTTGCTCCCTGTCCCTTCACTTAAGTGTCTCGACACTCCATAAACAGTTCCTTTATTAGCCGAGGACCAGGCCTGCAGGGGACGGAGAGCAGGGAGCGGAGCACACGCGGACATCTCGGAGCGGGAATATCACTCCCGTTTTATCTGCCAGGCTCAACATCTGCTTATTGTGCCAGGCTGCCTTCTAGTGTCAGGAGGGGTCCATTACATCAGAGTGATCTGAGAGTGTGCTAGAAGCGTCTCAAGTTTTGGGCCAAACTTTCTGGGCTGATAAAGGTAGCAATACATCTTCACTGAAGGGGCTCATTTTTATGTAAGGAGCGGAGATCCAGTAATGGAAACATTTTATCTAGAAATGTCACACACACATTGCCCAACACTTGGCGTTTACTGCTGTCAAAGGATACGGCTGGTGGTTTTCTACATCCCTCTTATTACTGACAGCTCCCATAAAATTAACAAAAACTATGAATTGATTCTACTAATAAGTATTGTGTGTGTGTGTGTGTGTGTGTGTGTGTGTGTGTGTGTGTGAAACCATGATTCAACATAAGACACAGGCAGCATTTTAAAAGCATTGAGTGCTGCGCTGGGACTGAACTCAATGTATTAGACAAAATTCAGAAACTGGTACATAAGCACACGTGTATGTACGTTTAGTGTGTTTTATTGAGTCAGTTCAGCTTAAAAAAAATGTGGTTGTGTGTGCATTTCTGAAAACAGCCTTCAATCCCAGAATTCATAGCACAGGAAAGTTTCTGCGAGTTCATTTTCAAGTTCTGAAACGAATGGACGGGTCATTCTTAAATATGTGTTTGTGCTTTGGAAAATGGTCTGCAAAAAAAGTTCAGGGGGCAAAAACATGCAAAAGTACCAATTTGGCCTTTATCACCATATGAAGAAAGGTGACTGGATCAAAAAGAGTTTTCTAACACTAGCAAAAACAAGTAGATTGGAATAGTCTCTGATTAAATAAACCTCATTCAGTCGGACACACACTAACCAGGTGCGTATTAACCCCTGCCTGCCCACTCATTCATTCCAGCGATCCCATCGTGCGGTATACTTACTCCTCCCTCTGACCCAGCCAACGCCAGCCCTCGCTCAGCCAGCCTGTGTGTCAGAGACAGGAAGCGTTCGACATGATTCAGCTGCACCGCAGAGACACAAGACAGTGAATGTGAAAAATAACCAGGGACAGAGGAGAGAGGAGAGAAGATGAGAAACCCTGCACATTTTAATGACGGAGTTTACCTCCTGAGGACCTGAGCCTCCTCCCTCGTCACCACGCTGTCTGTGACTGCACGGCCACACTTCTGAGGGGTGCATCCTGGGAGGGAGACATGTGAGACAGGGTTTGAAAAATAATAGCAGAGTACCTCGGTGCAGTATCCTCTGGTTTTGGAGGCTCTGGGCTCCATAGCAGAGAGTGTGAGTGGCTGGTAGAGAAAAAAAAAAAAAGGTGAGGTAAGGAGTTTACTGGGGTTCTGCTCCTTAAGGCCACAAAATTCAGGGCGGCCCTCCGACCTCTGGCAATTATTATTCATTGGTCAAAGTCTGAGCCTCCCTTTGTGTTTTCTTTACACACTTGAACTCCTCGCAGCACATGTTTAATAAGACAAATTTCACAGGACATTAAGCAGACAGGAAAGGAGAAACTATTTTAATTGTGATTAATTGTTCTTTTTCAAACATTCAATGTTTCTCGCTGCTCAGTTTTAGGGGTTTTCTGCTTTTCCATCTCATGTGAAAGTCAACTGAACAGCTTTGGGTTGTGGACTGTTGGTCAGGCATCTGAAGACGTCACCTTGGACTTTGGGAGGTTGTTTTGATGAATTTGACTGAGCGATTACACGCTAATTAAAAAAAACACTGGGCAAATTGAACAGTAGCAGCTTATTGCAGTTACACTCTCATGAACCTTTGCTCAGAGGATTAAAGTTATATCACTTTCTCAGTGATTCCAAACATGGAACCATTTTTTTTTTTAACTATTATTATTTTTAGGGACGTCCTGTAGTGTGAGGAACAGACATTAAGCCAAAGCAGTAACCAGACCAGCTTCTCTTCCTCCTTGTATTTTCACTCATGCTGAGGCATGTTCAACTTCAACAAACAATGTCCTCAGTGCTGCCTCTTTCCACCTGAACTCACTGCTCTGACCACAGTGACTTCACATGGGTATAAACGCATCTCCCGGCTTTTTAGCCTTGTATTTAAGAGCGCACGCATGCTGGTTAGTATTTGCTCCCATGCGCTGCTCTCTTGGTTGCAACCATTATTTCAGAAGCTAAACACCCTTGCACTGGTATGGCAATTGCGCATCAGACAGAGCTGCCGTTCATGAAAGACCTTTTCACCCAACAGTGCAGGATGAAGACTAGCTTCACTCTATGACTGTGGCTCTAACTCACGAGCTCAGACTAGGACACTTTGATACCACACTGATAAACGTCACTCTCACCTTTGTTTACATGTCCACATACTTATCTATTAATACTGTTAGCTCTTGCATGATCTCATTCTGCACATACGTTAGTGCACAACATTCTGAAGACTGCATTATATCCTGTTATCTATAATCACAGTTTATTCTTGTATTTTACCTTCTGCACCACTTTATGTCTGTGCCTTAGGTTCTTTTTTACTTTAACTTAAGTGTTTCTTCCTCTACACATTGTTTGAGCATTGTTGGAGGGAGCCTGAGAAGTAAAATGTCCAAAGAGCGCACATGACAAATGAAGACATGAAGTAATAAAGAAAGGAACAGGCCTGTGCTATATTGCCATCTAGTGGGTTTTATGTGTAAGTTCAAGTAACAGTCTTTATTATTATGATAATAGGAAGTCACAGAAGGTCAGTCTGGTGCTGTTGGCAGAGCACAATCCAACACCAGCTGAATTACCAAGATATGTATCCCAGTCATGAGTGCGTGACACCGTGCAGTGTAAGGAGCAGAGCCTCACCTGGATATCGTTTGTAGTTCTCGTAGTCTTCAGAGCACCGGACGGTGTAGACTCTGGGAAGGGGAGAGACCAGCTCACCGTGGCTGACCAGCGTTTCTGTGACGTCGCTGTCCACAGAGGTCACGTACAGCCACACGGCCGCCCCGCACACAGACAGGGCGACCAGCAACAAGGCCACGGACCCTCTGGACCCCCTCCATGCAGAGCCCTGACGGAGGGCATTACCTCTGACCAAGACAGAAGAAAAAAAAGGCCCAGATGATCACCTGGATATGACAGGTTGTTGTTGCAGTGTTGTCAATCTAATCTTCTTGGCTACAATGAAGAATGATGAGGACATTTCTCTTCATTTACTGTTGCTGTTGTCAGTTCTCCCAACATGGCCACTATGGGACACAGCGGATAAAACAGATAGCTATGAGTAGTGTCTAATCAGTTTGAATAATTAGTAAATAATAATCTGTTGAAAACAGACTTTTATTATCTATATTTGTCCATTTTATTGTTCGTCAATTGCCTGTGTGAGCTACTGGACACCATCTATCTATCTATCTATCTATCTATCTATCTATCTATCTGTAGGGTTAACTAATAGCAGCAAATAACTAGTTGAAAGTCCAAGTGCTAGGAGTGGTCTGTGTGTTTTAGATTGTGGAGGTGTGTAGTCAACTGTTAGGACATTTTGGAGGATGTAGTTTGCGGTGCTGTTGAACTGTACTGTGTTATTTCTGGGAAGTGTAGTTTTGTCCATCTCATTTAGTAAATAACATAAGCAGCAGAGCCACAAACTCCCTTACACTATAATCTACACCTCAACAGAAACTGAGCACTGCAGCCTTCAGAGAGGAGGCTTTATTGCACTGCTGGTTAATTAGACTGCTTTACTTTAGCTGGGTGTATCTAGTAAACTGGCAACTGGGTGGAAACACACGTCTACACATCCCTGGTCGTAGTTTTAAGTACCAGGGCGACGCAGTATCCGCCTGGCACACCCCCGTCAGCTTCACACAACTCACTCACCTTTTGATTTTCTTCTCTATCTCTGTCGCGTTCGCGCCCTGCGGGTTCCTCAGTCGCAGTAGCGCCATTTTGACTCAAACCGTGTGCTGTGTAGCATTTGAAAAACACCGTCACACACGGTTATTCTCGCCCCGAGCTGGCCATACTGTCCTGTCCTCCCCGCCAACAGCTTGTACCACCACCTGAAGCACGCTCCACTTCCGGGTGGACGCGTATCGACAAACGCCATTGGCTGCCCGGAAGAGAAAGCGGCGTTTTCATTGGACCTCGTCCAATCGGGTGTGATGGCAACGCGCAGCGTGGCTGAAACAGAGTGATCTACTGTACAGCTCCGCCCGGGTTCTGTGTTTGACTCTCTGCTAAGCGTCGCACACGTTGAACTCTTTAGCCTTTAGCATGCAATCACGGATTCGTGTGTATACATCTATGGCATGCACTCCTCCATCTATTGCTCTGCCCGCCGAGACTAAATTAATCGATTACCTACACTGTGATTCACTGTGTGCGTTTGCACTGTAACGACTAGAAGCAGACAGAGGCCTCCCAACAACAATCACTTTCTGGTTCTGGTTCTGGCCTGGTCTGGACTGCCCCGGTGAGTCAAACAAATGATCTAATGCTCATTCACTTGTAACTCCATCTACACTGCTGTTTATGGGAAGCTCTGTTCACGCCTGCAGTCTGTAGTCAGAATGAAGAGCCCACCTTGGCCCAAAGGAAAGAAACTGGTTCACCTGGATTTGAAAGGTGCCCCCCCAAGAGTAGAATACCTTCACAAGGTGAGAGCACAGCACCTTCCTGCTACCTGCTGCAGCACACGATTACACACCTTTCCCTCCCTCTGTTTAAATATTGTTATTCACTCCATCTCCTCAGCTGATCGAGCTCTTCTCTCAGCTGGGAGTCGATGGCCTGCTGGTGGAGTATGAGGACATGTTTCCTTATGAGGGGGAGCTGAAGCTGCTGCAGGCCACAGCACAGCCTGCCTACAGGTGCACTTTGGGACTTTGCCTATTCCACTCTGGGTTTATGGGCAGAGCGTGATTGCATGTACTTTCTGCCTATCATGTTTTGAGGTCCTGTAGTAAAGTTATAATCCTTCCTGTGTGTGTAAACTTCCTTTGTGGAGTGCCATAAAACGCTTTGGTTCGATAAGTTCTGTTGGCTGTTGTGTTTGCAGCCGAGAGGAGATATTATCCGTGCAGGAATTAGCCAGATCTAAGGGCATGGAGGTCATCCCACTCGTGCAGACATTTGGTCACATGGAGGTGAGGCAGACATCCTGCTGTAATGCTTTTTATAACTGACTGTAACATGGCTAGAATTGCTCAATTTTAAGATGGAGTTCAGCACAAGTGTTTGTCCCTATTTTAGCTGTCTGTGTGACCCGCTGCCGTCCGTCCTCTGTCATAGTTTGTGTTGAAGCATCGGCCCATGTGGAGCCTGAGGGAGGTGGCAGAGTGTGTGGGCACCCTGAATCCCCACCAAGAGGGTGGGGTGAGGCTGGTGATGGAGATACTGAGGCAGGTGGTGGAGCTGCATCCAGACGTAAATACACTGCACATTGGAGCAGATGAGGTAAGGATCGGTCTGCCGGCCGTTTTTTATTATTTCCGAAGTATCGCCAGTTCTCTCATGTCCCCCGCCTCCGCTTCCTCAAGGTGTACATGCTCGGCGAGGGGGAGGAGTCCAAGCTGTGGCTGGCCTCACCTGGACACACGGTGGAGCAACTTTTCCTGAGTCATGTGACCAAGGTGGCCAGGGCTATCAAACAGGCGTGGCCACACATCACCATCATTATGTGGGACGATATGATGAGAGGCATGAGCCAGGACACACTAAAAGGTGAGGAGGAAATACAGTTGGTCCCAAATTATATTTCAAATATTTAAAAGTGGAGTTACTTCTAATGATTAACTGAGTGTGATGTTTGACCGTTTTCATTATAAGTCTTGTTTTTCTTTCATTATCCATGTGACAGCTAGTGGTCTAGCAGGACTCGTCCAGCCCATGCTGTGGGACTACACCCCTAATCTGGATGTGGACACAACTGGTAGGAACTGCATACGCTGAAAATGTCTACTTAAACACTGGGCTGTTATTCGTCATCAAATAGTCCGCAGCAGGTGCTTTGGTGGTCGTGATTTATGTTCTCTAACTGTGTTGCCAAGTGTCTCTGCTGGAGAAGTACTGCAGTGCCGGTATGTCAGACCTGTGGGCGGCCAGCTCCTTTAAAGGCTCCACCAGTGTTTACACCTGTGTGCCCAGCACACAGAGACATGTGGATAATCATCTGGAGTGGCTGAAGGTGGCTGCTTCTGTATCTGCTGGTGTAAACCTGCAGGGCATCGCCATCACAGGCTGGCAAAGGTAAATAGTAAAGGAATTTCTCACTTTCTGCTTAGTAGATGCCAGTATGGAGGTGGTGGAAGCCTAGAGGGTAGAAGACTAGGTAGCACTGTGCTCACCACATATGCCGGTGTTTATGTAGAACATAACTGCCCTATACAGGCTCCAATGTTAGAATTTATTAGGGTCTAAAGGACTTCACCAACCAGATGTTGTACCAGATGTAATGCTATACTAAGAATTGTTTTTAGCATCTATGTCAACACAGAGCTTTTAACATGGTCCATTACTGTCACACTGCCAGGTATGACCACCTGTCAGTGCTGTGCGAGCTCATGCCCGTGGCTCTTCCATCACTAGCAGCCTGTCTCCAGACGCTCAGCCACGGTCAGTTCAGCACTGAGGCCCAGAGCAAAGTGACTGAGAAACTGGGCGTTTCCTCAGTGGAGGTGGAGGCCATGGAGAGGTGAGGTCCGACATTGTTTTATGAAGTACACACACATGTACATGTTTGTATGTATGTATGTATGTATGTCCGTCCAGGTTAACAGGATTTTGTTCCCCGTGGCCTTTAGGACGTCTGCAGATGACTCTCTGTTCCCAGGAAGGAGACTGGCTGAATTAACTGTGGAGCTTAACTCACTGCTGAACTCAGAGGACATACGATTCTTTGAAAACAACATGTGAGTTGTGGACATTGGAAATCACCATTATTTCATCATTATCATTATTTAAGTCTTGGAGAGACATATTATCTTCATTTTCAGTTACATATTTTCATTTAGGGGTCCCACTAAAATATTTTTACACGCTGTAATGTTCAAAAAACACAATCTTGCTCAAAAGCCTGAAGAAGAAAACAGCTATTGCTAAGTGCAGGTCGTAGTTTGTTGTTCCTCCATCCACTCACTGTTGGCGACCATTCCCACTTTGGAGACAGCAAGGGTAGGCCATTTCATACCACTGGCACAGCTGATAATGCGCCATATTTAGTTACAGAGTATCTTTGATACAGCAAACTGCCCCTTTCTCCCTAACCCACGTTTAATAGACTGACCTGCCAAATAAACAGCTAAACAGCATAAAGTACAGTAAAAATTTAGAGCTTTCATCCTAACTTTGACATCTTATTACTAGAAGATTACATGGGCGAACAGTGAAGTAGATTCAGGTTTTCAGTGGGCAGGACAGTCAGCCAGCTGAAGGGCTGGAGGTCAGATGTTCAACAGGTCCTGCATGTGACGTCATGAGTGGGACCAAATCTAAACAGAGAGGATGGTCTTCTCTCATGGTGTAAGGGTCTCTAGACACACCAGGGAGACACATTTATGCTGAAAAGACATATTACATATTGGATTGTATGTCCCCTTGCTGGTAGACAGATCTTGTTAACTTTGGACAGACCCTCTCACTCACTTTCACTCTTTGTGCCACGCTAAGCTAATAGACTGCAGGTATTTAATGTGCAGACATGAAAATGTCATTAACCTTCTAATGTAAGTCTCACATATTCCTGAAAATGTGGAACAGTTCCTTTAACCTTTTGCAGAAATAAACATTTTAACCTCTGTTCTTAAAGATAACAGCTGAATAACTGTGTGCTGCGCTACTGTAGGTTTGTAAGAGGATGGTTCAGCCCCTACCACCGACAGAGGAAGATGGTTAGCCCTCTCATCATCATGCAGATTCACAGCCATGCGTCAACGTGAGAATAACTCAATTACAGAGACACCCTCCACTCACTCAATTGTCTTTCTGAGAATAGTTAAGAAATCTGTTTAGCCTTTAACAGGAACCCCATCTGATCTGTCTCCTCAGGTATTTAGCTACTTTACAACAGAAAGCAGAGGCCATGAGAGAGGAGATGGTGCGTCTGTACCCTGAATCGACAGCCCAGGAGTGGATAGAGGAGCACTTCAGCCCCATAGTGGCTCCTTTGCAGAGGATATCAGAGGATATCAGAGTCTGTGTCGCGGAGATGGTGCCATAGGATATTTTTGCCAGCTCAGAGTCAAACTGCTCTTTTCTTAATGGTTTGCAACAACTGAATTTAACAACAAGTGAGTGATTTTATGTCATTTTGCGCTTATCCAGGAACAGACTGGTGCACACAAACTGCACTGAATGTAGCAAAGATGTGAAAGACTATTAACGACTTTGGCTTCACATATTAAAAAAAACTTTATAGAATTTCTGCAAGTGTATAAAAGTAAACAGACAATAAAATCAAGAAACAAATCATCTTCTCATTTTCTGTCAAGCAGGGCAGAACACACCGACGTTCCCCATCAGCCTTTACACAGCCCTGATTCTGTAGACCCTTCAGGAGGAAAAAGAGCACCAAAGTGTTTGCCTGAGATTTAGTCTTTGGTTTACAAAAAGTACAGAAATGTGAAACGAGTGGCAACTATTTCACACGTAATTCACTTTTGAGTGAGCCATGGAAATCCCTCATGCTTGATTACAGTTCGCACATGCATTCATCCGGACAGCAGACTGGGCATGAACAAACATGCAAAACGTGATTATCGACTGGGTGGTCCAGAAAATTGTGGGAAGAGCACTTTCCATTGACTTGCACACATAAACACTTATTAGAGTTCAGTAGGAAGGCACATTAACTCTGTAATCTGGAGTGTACTCTCAAATAGTAATTAGATCAAAAATGCTAGGCTATGATATTCATTTACAGAGAGCTACATTTACACTAGAATCAAAGATAATGCCTCTTTTTCCATGTTTCCTGGGACTGCTTTAGAAAACTTTGACTACACTATGAAACATTTGCATGCCAAAACATTAAGATGGAGGATTTTTCCATCCCAGTTGACATGAAAATTCGATAAGAAAAAGCCTCCCAAGGCCTCCGTAACCTGACCTTACACATAAAAAAAAGAGGTTGGCAAGAAGACAATCAAAGAGGCTATGTGCTTGGGGTTACATGCACATGCCAACAGTAGAACAGCTCCCTGTGATGCCTTAGCAATGCCATACTGTCCCCAAGTCATTCCACCCAAAGTTAGGGCAAAAGTTGCAGGTCACAGAGGAATCAGAGTTCGTCTGCTTCATCATCGGAAACACTGCTGTTGTCCAAAGAATCTTCCTCCTCCTCCTCCTCCTCCTCCTCTCCATATTCTGCCTCTTCTTCCCGCTGCCTGCGTTGCTGCAGTTCCTCCAGCCCCAGGAAGCGCTTCAGCAGTGCAGCCATCTCCTCCACATCACTGGCAGGTAACAGATGGAACAGAAGGAGAACGGGGATTTACTGTATTATCTAGTGTAAATTCTACCAAGCATGTTTGTCTTTCTTTTTTCTTTTTTTTTTTTTTTAATTGCAACTATTATTTGGCTTTAATAATCAGACCATAATAAGATTCAAAATCCAAGGAAACAACTGAGAGTCAACATGTACTTGTGAGTCTTGTTTCTAGCCACCTGACAAATGTAAATCCAACATTCACTATTCTTTTAGTTCTGTTTTGGTCTCCACTAATTACTGAGAAAAGTATTTGAGCTTTATTTAAATAGGAAAAACTGAGACTGAGACCTTGGTCTCCTTTGCAATGGTGCCCCGGTTACAAGCATGAAGACATACTGACATTATCATGGACAATATACAATATAATAAACAGTATAAATCACTCCTCCACTTCAAATTCCTTCATTAAGTTATTTAATTTGCTTAAGGCATCCATTTTGACTCTTGATTCTATGCTCCTGGAGCACAATAACTGCAGATTTTCCTAACTCAGTGTTCACTTGAGAGACGTGAAGATACAACTTTTTCTGGTAATTACCACAGCACCATGTGATGAGGGATGTCAGGTATTTAAGTAGCTTACTGTATCTAAGATTGCTTTAAAAACGTACAGGAGCTGGTGCTGTGTTCACCTGGCAGCCAGGGACAGCCAGTCCACTGGCTCATACAGAGTACAATGACACATTCTAAAATGATCCCCGATGATAAAACGAAAATGAGCGGTGTCATGGTGTTTCAAGGTGGTAGGGGCAGCGTGCATATAGATAGCGTCACTATAAATCAGGTACTGACAGGAGAGTAAACTTAAAATAAAAGCTTCCCATTAGGCCGTGAGAGACATGATCCATTTCTGTAAACGAGCCCATTTTTTATTCTTAAGCAAGCTCATTAACATGCAATTTAAAAGACAGCTCTTCATCAATAAATATCCCAAGGTAAGGTGAGCATACTTTGTTGTGTTTGCATTCAAGACAAGTTTACGCTCTTCAGCTGCTATACACTCTACTATGTTCACCAGCATGTCTCTAACTTGGTGCGGGGCAGGTAGCGTGCAGAGGGTTTATCAGAGCTGAGGCTGATGGGAACGATGAGACTGAACCAAATCAGTAAAGTTGTGTGTAGTAAAACCAAAGCAGTGAGCTCAGAGAGGCTGAAGCGCTGCATAGAGCAGGTGGTCATTCTATTACTACAAGAGACACCTTTCACATGACACAAAGTCATTTGACCCAATGTTAACAACAATAAAATTGATATACTGAAAATCTGTAAGTCTGAATGACTATTGCTGAAAAAAGGATGTGATGTGACTAAAAACTGAACAGATTATAACTTATATGCGTTGGAACTGTCAGCAGCAGATACCTACCTGCGTCCCCCCAGTGTGGCGCTCTGAGTCAGGGGGTAGGAGAAGCCTGCAGCCAGCCGCAGCATCAGCAGGTAGCCCATCCCTAAATAGCGAACCCTCTCTTCCTGGACGCTGACGTCACACAGCTGTGTCAGATCCAACACAACTGAGAGAAAAGAAAAATAAACGTAAGATCTAATATTCTGCAATTTCAAACAACTAGTGGAGACCGCTGTGCTGAGTAAACCCCCCCCCGTCTGTGGTGTTACTGACCTTTCTCTTGCCCCTTCTTCCATAACGTCAGGACTAAAGTATACAAGCTAAAGCTCTTGAGCTCAATCAGGTTCTTGGTTTTGTCGAACACAGCCTCCTCCCATTCCTCCATGTTCTGCATGGCAACAAACAGACAGCCGGTCACGTAGAAAAGCTTCCACGGGGTGCTGTCTGTGTGGTCCACGCAACACACAAAGCGGCGTGAGTTGCAGTAAGCAAATGTGGAAAGTTAGGTAAATTGAAAGTTGCAAATTGGTCAACAGATTATGTAAATTCAGTGTGTGTGTGTGTGTGTGTGTGTGTGTGTGTACCTGAGCTGTAGTATGCAGCTGCTAGCCCAATAGATGCTATACCTGCATTTAAAATGAGAGGCTTATAATATTAGAGGCAATACAGGGAGAGAGTGGAGGAGATGGTTTAATTACAGAGTCTGAATGTATTAAGGGGACATTGGATGACCTACTCTGAGATGTTTATTGAACATTTCAATGTATAGATTGTATGAATATGCACATCCTTACCGACAAGAAGAGACCAGGAACGAATGCCCGGGGATCTTTTCAGGTGGAGCAGGGTGGGGCTGTGCTCCTCTACCATCATGTATCCCATCTGAACGGAGGCAAAAACAGGAATGTAGTACTTCATATATACTAAAAGTTAACTTTACATGATTATAATACCCTTACCTTAAGGATCAGCAAACCCATATCACAAAAAAATGATGTTCTCAGTTGTCCTTAGGGGTATCTAGCCATGTAGACTATTGGTTTTAAACTACTGAATTGAATTGAACTGAACTGAACTTTGGTGCCATGTCTTCCCAAGGCTCGACTACCAACTGTGCACAGGTAGGGCAAATATCCCGGGGCCCCAGACCTCTAAATGCTCCAGGCTTAATGTGTATGAACAGAGACTCTCTGTGTCTAATTATTATTATTTCAGTTTTGAGTTACTAAGTTCCATATTTCTGAATAATGAGCTCACTCAAATTACCAGGCAGCAAATCTTCTTTAGAAACCCTGTAGGGAAGTGGGGATAAGTGGAGGCCATTGGGCCCCCTAGCAGGTCAGTCCTGTCCAGAAACAATGTCTAGTTACTCTGGATCATCCAGATAAGTTGCTGACAATACGCAGTTTCATTGGCACTCTTTTCTACTTGTAGAAACAGTCACAAAACTGAAATCTGTTGATAGTATGCTCTGAGTATTATCCAGATTGACCAGGATATTCTCACTGGAGCTGCTACAAATGGCTGATTAGACATTTCTCCATCCTGTGAGCAGCAGAGACAAAAATCAGAGCATATTTTTCGATTCCAGCCGACCCTTTAATTCGATCTATCCCAACCGGGCAAGAAAGATGCTTCTGCTGATGATGGTGGCTGGATGTGATGGATAATAATTGTCCATTTATCAGAGTTTCACCAGAAATGTACAACGACACCAAGTACGAGACATTTTGTATCACTTACCTTGAACTCTTCTTTTTTTCTCTAAACTTTCGCCCAGTAGATTTAGCAAAAAAAAGCTTTTGTAGGAGGAAGCACATGCAGTAAATTATAAGGAAGTCCAATTCATATTATTGCAACAACTGCTCTGAATGGGTGATACTTCCTTCCTGGATCCGTCTGTTCTGATTGGATGGATTCACGTCCACGCTGCCTTCAAAATAAAAGCTTAAAATGTAGGAAATATCAGCAAAAATACGTATTTGGCCGTGTAGTCATTTTTACTACGAAAGTATTTATATTTTCTACAACAAAATTGCATTTTCAAAATATATTTTCTTTTGTTTTGTGCCGAACAAGGTTGAACTTATTATTATTTTGACAACACCCACTTTTTCAGAACAGACCGCTATTCCATTTGCGCATGCGCCCCAGCTCGCCGGGGTACAGAATGGAGTCGGACGTACATAGACACGACTGGCTTGAGTAATAGAAGCATTTCAAAGCACGAGTTTATGTAATATGAAATAACCGCTTGGGTTCAAGCGAGCAGTGGCGCGGAGGCCGCCCACAGACGACTGGTACTTGAACCTAAAAGAGTGCTGAGTAACGGTCAGGCTGAGTTCACCTGCTGTGCTGTATCAGTGCTGCTCCTCTGACTGTCCTCTGCAGTTTGTCCATGTCTTTGTCTGAAAGAGCTGTGAAATAGAAACCGTCCGGTGAGTTTCCTTAATATTCGACCTTGTTGTGGTACCACGGGGCCTGTCACTGTGTCAAACCCACGCACAGCTCAACAAACATACTGACTACATTACCCGTCTGCAGAGGAAAGACGGCCCGTGTCGCAATAGCATGTTTAAAATCCCACAGTTAGCTAGCTAAAATACATTTCTGCGGTGCTAATTCACGTTACACATTACCTAACAAATTATTGATTGAATTCACTAGTTTGGAGTGGAACTAATGCGAGCTGTGGTGAAATATTCACTCCATAGTTGACATTTTTCGTATTTTACATCATGACATGAGAGTGACACTGTTCGCATTATGCTGTATTGTTGTCACGGGATACTAGAGTGTGATGTCATGGCCATTGTGGCTGCTGTTGTTGGCTCTGTGTATGTAATTAAGGCGAGCCATTTAAATTTTAATGACAGGGTACTGGTTTGTGTTCATTGCCAGTTTCCCACCATTAAAGCGTTTTTGTGATAAGCGGGCTGCCTATGATAGGACAGTGGGGGGGGGGGGGGGGGCAGCGAGAGGAGGGTGGAGCTGACACATGAACACACACAGCAGCAGGCTGCAGGCGCCGTCATCATGCTTCACCCTGCTTCAGAGTAGACATGCTGTGAGGAAGTGATCCGCACTGGGAAGCTGATAGGGCTGATCTATACGCACATGACTATCACACTCGTTTTTGCAGATCACCACCGAGGAAAATGTCAGAGGTCAACATGGCAAAGCGCAAGGAGAAGTGTGAGAACTGCACCAAACAGGTGAATTTCTGCATCTGTATCACTGCACCGCCTTCCGTGTCAGTCGACTCTCTCATACATGAATTTTAATTGTTGATCTTCCACACAGTGCAACAAGAAACAGAGTGACGATGGTGCCGACTCACACCAGGAGAAAGATGAAGTGAACGTACAGGTAATGGTCACCCACTAATTTGACTGATCTGTTAAAAATCCGTCCTCATCAAATTGTGTATGAAAGGGGATCCACTTATTTTATATATCAAACTCATCACAAAGAGTACCATTCAGACTGTGATGAGAGTTTCAGTAATGTCTCCTGTTGCTCTTGGGGGTGGGGGCTCTAAAGTCTGAAAAATAAGCCAGATGTATCTCAGTTTGGGCTCAAAGAATATGCGTTTGTAAATGAAAGCCTGTGTTTCAAACTGGAGGTGTGCAATGGGCATTTACCAGGCATGGAAGGTATAAGAGAATCTAAGACATAGATGCATAATGGGAAGTGCAGTAACCAAAAGTCAAGTCAAGTCACTTCAGTTTTGACCGTTCTTTTTCAAATATCTTGTGAGTTGTGGACTCAGCCACAGCTAAATCTCTGGAATACCCCTTTAAACTATCAGATTTGTCTTCACGTAACACACTCAAGGTGCATGAAGGGTCCCAGTTGCTGCTGAGTGCCTGTCTGTCCTGCGATGGTTGTCTCTCAGAAGAGGAGAGCCTGAAGATCTCTCAGCAGAATCTGGAGGAAGTGGAGCGGGTTCTGGCACTCAATAAGGTACAACACGCAACCAGTCAGCCTCTGAAACCCGAGAAAGGTAACTTTGAGCAACACCTTACATTGTCTCCATTGTTTCTCTGTCCCTGTCAGAAGTGTGACGTGTCGAAGCACAAGGTGCTGGTAGCGTCTATATGTCCTCAGTCTCTGCCTTTCTTTGCTGTCAAGTTTGGTGTGGACATCACTGAGGCTGCCCACAAAGTCTGTGGCTTCCTCAAGAGTTTAGGTGAGCAAGTGGGATTCATGTCGCTGTTTGCCTCCACCACCTACTCATCAGTATCTATCATGGATGTTCGACATTCTCCTCCACCTACTGCTCTCCCTGTGTCACTCTCTCAGTTCTTGTCTCTGGGTTCTCGCCCTCAGGGGTGCAGCATGTGTTTGACACCACTCTGGCGGCAGGATTCAGCATCTTAGAGAGTCAGAAGGAGTTTATTCAGAGGTACCGCAGGAGGCACCACGACTCCCACGCCTTGCCCATGTTCACCTCCTCCTGCCCAGGTAAAGCCACCTTACTCCTCACCCTGTCCCTCCTTATTCTTGTCTACCTCTGCACTGTTTTTATTCCCCAAATGTCGGAGCGATTTTCCAGCCAAATGGACTCTACCCTCTTCCCTCTGATATTTGCCTCAGTTTTCATCTTTCATCTTTTTTCCCTTTTCGTACTGCTGCTCCTCAGGCTCCTGACTGTGCAGAGAGTTCATTTGCATGCCGTGTGCTGACTAGGGGGAGACAGAGCTTCTTTTAGAAGTAGAGATAGGAGTGGTGTGCTGGTGAGGGCAGATAGAAAGCTTGTCTTTCACCACTCCCTTCCTCAGAGATAGAAACAGAGAGAGTTAAGCACCCCTCCAGCCTCCCATGTTTTTTCTCAGGAACAAATGCATAGACTTCCAGGCATTCAGTTTGGAGGATTGCAACTGGTCCTGAATGTGGCGTAGCACAACTCCAGAGGAAGTTTACAAATGGGTGATTTTATCAGAATGCTTTGATAATTATATATACAGGTTAAGCTCAATTTTATGACTAAGTGATTAATCATTTAGTCTTTATATTGTCAGAAAACTGTCAGAAATCACACTTTCCACAGCCAAAGGTGACGTCTTAAAATGTCTTTTTTGTTTACCCAACTAACCATAAGCTAAGGATACGTTACACTTAAAATGACTTAAAACAGAGAGAAGCAGTAGATCATCCTCCTAATTGAGAAGCTGGAAGTTGAGAAATTTGGGTATTTTTGATCAGTTTTGTGTATAAATGATTTGATGATTAAGCAATATTCAAATTTTTGGCTATTGATGTTCTTCTTGCTTGCTGATGGTGACTTTTAGCCAAGCTCCGGTGGAAGCCACACTGATTATAACATCAGAAAATCAGGAAGGAATAAAATACTTGTTATTGGTTTGGAATCACATGGAATAGTTAAGGGTTTTACACCGAGAGCGGCTCCATCAGGATTTGGAGAAAGTATTGGACCCTTGGACAATGTACAATATGAAGCTTTTTATACTGTATATTTGTTTTTGACTGTGTTATCTTTTGGTATGTTTTTTTGTCTATAAATGTAAGCATCTGATTCAGGAGCACAGAGGATCAAGACCTATTTTAACTGTGTGTGTGTGTGTGTGTGTGTGTGTGTGTGTGTGTGTGTGTGTGTGTGTGTGTGTGTGTGTGTGTGTGTGTGTGTGTGTGTGTGTGTGTGTGTGTGTGTGTGTGTGTGTGTGTGTGTGTGTGTGTGTGTGTGTGCGTGTGTGTGTGCGTGTGTGTGTGTGTGTGTGTGCGTGTGTTTACAGGGTGGATCCGCTATTCAGAGCGTGTCCTGGGCAGTTTGGTCACCCCTCATATCTGCACAGCCAGGTCGCCTCAGCAGATCATGGGATGTCTGGTCAAAGACTATTTCTCTAAACAGCAGGTGAGCATCAGCGGTCATAATTAGCCGTCTGTCGATGGTTCTACACATTATTTTCAACACCAACAGTTGCTGTTATAGCAGTGGTATCGGTAAAAGCTGGAAGTAACCGATTAATAAGGTGGCGCCAAATTACAAATGTATAAGCTGTGTTAGTTGTCTATGTATGTAATGAGTGTACTGAGTAGTATAGTAGAGCAACTCTGTCCTGTCAAGTTGTAAACTTAGATAAAGGATATGAGTATGTGTTGGGATCAGTTGGGATGAGAAAGTGCACAATGGAAATGGTAATCTGGTATTCTCTGAGCTTTTATTGTGAAAATATATGTAAAATTCATAATACACCAAAGAATCTGCCCGATGATGTTGTTTTCCCTCGTGCCTTGTCTCCCAGCAGAAGCTGAGTCCGGAGAAAGTCTATCACGTGTTGGTGGCTCCCTGCTTTGATAAGAAGCTGGAGGCTGTCAGAGAGGAGTTTTACAACAGCCTCCTGGAGACCAGAGATGTGGACTGTGTCCTCACCTCAGGTGCAGCTCTCTTTATTGTACACACTGCGGCCCACAGCCAAATGACATTTGCAAACGAGTTTGTTTTTACCACTAAACACAGTTTTATTATTAAGGGAACCCTCGGTGACTGTGGAGACTCTGTGGTGTACAGTTAGTAGATAACTGATTATATTTCATTTTAATCATGTCTTAGCATCAAATACATTTTATTGTTATACTATTAATTACCAGTCATCAGTGAGCTCACATAGAAGTGGGCTGCCAAATATTCCACGTACACACCCTAACAAGCCAAATCCACTACATCTCCATTTATTTTTCATTCTGCCCTGTTGAGACCCGTCCATTTGTGTCTAGATGCATTTGAGACAGGCAGCACCTGACACCTGTCATCACGGTTCATCTCAAAGTGGCCTTTTGTGACCTTCCTCAGTTTGTTTGTTTTTATCTGTGGAGAAGCTGAAAGCGCTGCTAAACAAAGAAATCTGCCTTTGTTCTCATACAGCTAGCAAACAGAGCAGCTGTGGCAGTTTGGTACCTGATGTTGGGTGAAGACATTAAAGCCTTATGCAAGTTGTGGGTTTTAGATTAGCTTTTTTTATTGCATTCTGTTGGGTAGTTTAACCCATTATTCCATTTGCATTGCACACCAATGATTTTGTTTTTATGTTTCAGGGGAGATCTATTACCTGATGGAGCAGAGGAAGGTTTCTGTGGAGGAGCTGGATTCCGCTCCACTGGACCACGTGTGAGTAGCTGGACTGGTTGTCACCCTGTCAGTTATCTTTGGAGAGAAAAAGATAAGACATATCTCCGTGGTGCTGTTTGGTTACTGAGACCCAGGAGAAAATAAGATTTTAATATTAAGATTTTTTTTACATAATTAAAGTATTTGGGATGTAAGAAACATATCACAGACTTTTTTTCCCTCAAGGATAGCATCATTTCCTAATGACAAAACAATACGTTTCTTTAACAGTTCTTTCTCATTTGATGAATTTGGGAAACAAATGTAAAGCAAATTTTAAAACCTGCCCTGCTCTCTGGCTGTCTTCATTCTCTTCTACTGAAAGCTCAAAGTCCCACTGTCTCCCATAAAGGACATTATGGACAGGAACAGTGTATCTTTATAAATGTGGTCACTTAAAGCATCTTGAGATAACGCTGTTATGAATTAGCGCTATATAAATAAAGATTGATTGATTGATTGACTTAAATACCTCACTGCCACAAAGCGTGTTTTTAACACCCATGTGTGTTAGATCACTAGAAAGCCCAGGCTGGTGCCATGACAGTACAGTAGCTCTCCTATAGACTGCATAAATGGTGCTTGACTTAGAGGTCAGACTCAGGCCCCCCCACACACGACAAAAATGAATTGCAAGTGCCCCTCCCACTTTGTTTACTGTATTGTCCGTCCAACCTACATGTTTTTAAAATAGAGTCCAACTCAGAATTTTACATTTCAGTTGTGATAGAAGCGTAGCCTCAGAGTAGGCTGTGTTGTCGCTGCAGGCTTGGAGAGGCTGGAGACGTGGCGCTGGTGAGGCACGAGGGCCGAGGCTCTGAGGGCTTTCTGGAACACGTCTTCAAGCATGCTGCCAAAGAGCTGTTCGGCCTGGACGTCCACGAGATCACATACAAGACCCTCAGGTGAGCCACACAGACGAGGCTTGAGGCTTCTTCTGGTGGAATATACTGAAGCCTCAGTGGAAGTCCAGTCATCCAAGTCGCGCCTTAAATGCCCTGGTTCCATCTGAGCTGATGTATAGTTCAGCTCTATTGTTCCAGCATCATTATCCCAGAGTGTGAATACTTTAGAACAGCACCAAGTGTATCATATTGTCATATCATAACACAAATATAATTTCTTTCTCTCAAACTCTAAACTCTCCCTTGTACTTTGTTGGTTTTATAGGAACCGGGACTTTCAGGAAGTGACTCTGGAGCGTGATGGGGAAACTCTGCTGCAGTTTGCTGCCGTCTACGGTTTCAGGAACATCCAAACCCTGGTTCACCGAATGAGAAAAGGGCGTGTGCCTTACCAGCTGGTGGAGGTGCTGTCTTGCCCGGGAGGTAACAACAGAACTACTGCTGTGAAAAAAGGACTTGTTTTTACATTTAATCCTTCCTGTGGTAGAGACATGACTTGATATGCTGACCTTTCAGCATGGACCTGCTGTTGTGAACCCTTCTTGTGTCTCCCATGTGTCCACTCAGGGTGTCTGAGCGGTCGCGGTCAGGCAGAGAACGAGGCGGGTGGCCGGGTGGATAAAGCCCTTGTCCAGCAGATGGAGGAGGCCTACAGCAGCCTGCCAGTCCGACTCCCAGAGGTGAACCCCGCCCTGCACACCCTCTATCAAGACTGGCTGCAGGGCCAGGACTCGCCGCAGTCCAGCACACTCCTGCACACCCAGTACAGAAATCAGAGTCAGATCCACACACAGCCCCCACACATGCAGTGGTGAGCAGGGGCCGGGAGTTTCACTTTAAGGACATGATGGCAGCCTCTGGCTGATACCGATTCAGCTTGGACCATCTCATCGATCATGCTGCCACCATGACGGACTGGCTGAGAGCCACACTGCACAATGGACCAGTGATGTTGCATCAGGTGCCGTTCTTCCATTTGGTCACAAGGGGGCAGTGTCTGTATTTACAATCGGTCGATCTCCTGTGCCAAACCTGAGCCTGAGGGTCCTTAGTCCAGAATCAGTGATATCAATGATCTGCAAATAATGACTAACAGGAAGTTGGGTGCAGAGCCGTCTGATCTGCCAGCTGTTCTGAGGAATGAGCAATGTCCAGAGCAAGCATGAGCTATTAATGTCCATTTACAGAGCAATAAGATACCGGAAGCTTTGAGCTCACGTCAGTCTGCTGAACTCGTGGATGCTGAATGTACACTTGAAGAGTCTAAGGTATTTCAAATACAAACTGTCCAATATGACACACACTGTTTTACCTAGTGTTAAAGTTGTCTCCACTGCTTCTCACTGAAAGACAAGACAGTGTGTTCTCAAACACATTGATTACTATGCAACAGTGTGGTCTGTCTTATCTGAGCAGTGAGTCAGTCAGTAGAAGGTATGGCTGAGGTTAAAGCCCTTTTCTTAACACTTTATAACCAGACTATGAGTGTTTGCCTACGTGTAACTACCAGCCCAGTGTTTGTTTTATCCGTCCTGGTCAAGAATCAGAGGGATTTTTTTTATTTTTATTTTAATGGTACATTTTATTTGTATTATCACTTTGTTCCCATTCCACAAACCAGTCTTTTTAAGTTAAATGTTTTAGTCCTTTGTTTTACAGGACCGAACACACATGTTGAGCACTAAACTATTCTGACAAACGGAGTGTGTTGAGTCCCTGTGGATGATTACAGCTCTGTCTCCTGTAGGGTCAAAACCTAATCCACAAAACACACAACAGTTTGTCATGTCACTGATCTGAAACACTTCCTCAGTGTTTTTTTTTTTGTTTGTTTTTTTCATCATCGCTGTGAGCACCACAAATGATATCACATGTCAACTTTTATTTTATTGTCACATCTCAGAACCGTAGCAGATTGAACCAAAACTACCTGTACGATTAGTTATCATGAGGGGTAACTGAGATGCTAGCGTGTTATTTTAGTGACGTGAGTCTTTAAAGGTGCTTCATTTGTACAGTGTGGAAAACCATAGAGCTGAAACTGTTAATTTATTGATCCGAAAATAAAATCAGATTCTAAGTCAACAACTGGCAGAATCGACCAACATGCCAGTTCCAGCTTCTCAAAGTTAGGCACTTGCTCCTTCTCTCTTTTTTTTTTATGTCATTACTGATTGAATATAAAGGATCGGGCTTACAGGAATAGGTATGCTTTCCTACCAAGACCTGTGAGAGTCAGAAACGTGTCACATTTTTCCGAGCCGTTCAAAGAAAGGAAAGTAAAACAACAATTTGTTGTGTTACGGAGAGATGCATACTTTTACTCCTGGCAAACAAGTTTCACCATGTTTATCTACCATCTTTTGAACATGAGTTCACCAGTTTCAGTGCATTATTCCAGAAAGTATTTGACATGAATAAACCAGATGCCTAGATTTTACTCAAGGCTCCACAGTTCTCCATTAGAGTTGTATAGTAAAGAAAGAACAAAGGAGAACGTGAATGTGGCTGCTGTGTTCTGTGCAGTCTGAAGTCTTTAAATGTCTCTGGAAATTAAAGGTTCCTTAAAAATACCATCAAAGTAACGACGTGATCAATCTGATCAGACCAAGACGGTAAATGATCTCATTTAACACCTAATAACGAGGTATGCTGCTCTACCTAAAACAATGCATTTAGTTTAGCGCACTAAATTGTTCATTCGCCCATTTAGTGCTAGTGTTGAGTTTGATATATGTGGATTAAGATCAGTGATGCTTTTCCATGGGCTTTCTTCTACTTCTCACCTGCACTCTCATCAGGACAGATGAGTACATTTAATTGTCGCTAATAGAAAACAGCAACCACAGTTCCACTCAAAGAGGGTTTACAGCCTGGGAAGCAGCTGCCAGTAAGAGGAGTGCCTCTAGTGAAAGCAATTCCATACTATTAATCAGCTGTCTCGGGAAATCCCTCTCCTCTCCTCTCCCCTCCCTCTCTCTTACTCTCCCTTCTTCCCTGCTATAAATTCCCCCAGCTGTGGTGTGGGCAGCTTGAGGGTTGGTTGGAATACTGTCGCCTGTAATGTTTGTCTTCAATGAAAGAAGCGCACTGTGAGGTAAGTCAAGTCTCCCTCTCTGTGTGTATCCATGTAAACGTGCGCTTTGGGGTGTGTTTATTTGCTTTGATGCACTTGAAGCATTTAATGAGTCACTCTGAAGATCATTCACAAAATTTCTATCGGAACAAAATATTGACTGAAAGAGGTTAACGTGTTTGCTGAGGGGCTGCTATTAATCTGTAGTGGGGGGAGAAAGTGTTCATTTCATTTACTGCAGTAAAAGTAGTAACACAACAGTGTGTATTAAAGCAAATATGAAAGCCCTGCATTTACAGTAAAGGTCATAAAGACAATATCAGTGTTGGATAATACATGATGCAGCAATGTCATAGCAGCAGTTTAATGTTGTGGCTGGTTGAGTTCTAACTTAGCATTGTAAACTGGGTACTTTTCAATCACTGGTGTAATGCAGGTTAATCGTGAATCCTTAAAGAATGTGTGACAGTAGAATATTGAGAGGGGGAGGAAAAGGATAAAACAGACCGCTTTTTAATAAGCAAAGGAATTTACAACCCAAATATATCCCTCTGTCCTCTAACCTTCGGATTACATAAAGCGGAATTCCCCTAAAAATCCCGACATGCACCAGATGGACAGAACAGACCAATTATAAACTCACATTGTACACACATTATGATCACAACATTGCACATACAGGTAGATTAGAGATCTAATGTAAAGACTGTGGATCCAGGAGGACACTGAGAAACATAGGTGTTGCCAAACGGGACCTGAGCCACTATGGAAGTCCGTTACTGCCAGTGTGATGACAAAAGTCCTGTCAGTCATCATATATGAGAGACATTCTCAAAAATGATGACTTAAGATATCAAGTCATTAGTTTCAGACTTTTTTCCCTCTCCATCACATTGGCAGAGACGAGCTTCCAAACCAAACAGAGTGGATATTGGGCACGATTAGGAGCAGTAGGCAGAATTACAGCTCCAAATCATTGCTAATGTTGCTCCAGCTCTGCTGCATGTGTGGAAAAAAAAACAAAGCAGCTGTTTTTTAACAGCTTTACACCGTGATAATACTGTAAGGTTTTCAGTAACCAGTTATTACAGATGTTTCCCTGGTTCTCGTGTCAGCACACATGTCAAACATGTTGCTTCTTGTCAGGGTGAGATGAAGAGCACTTAAATACTGCAACGCAGCATCTGTCTGCATCTCAAAGATTGATTGATCTTTTATTCCAAGGGATTACTATTGATTTAAACAGCCTCTCTGTTCGTGTAAAAGACAGAGGACAGTTGAGTCTCTCTTTTTTTTTTACAAACGTGCACGCTCAACATCACGGTCAGACCAGAGGCAGAGTCTGCCCGTTTCCCTCCTTCCTGTTCAGCAGCCTTTACGTGCTCGCGCTCTTCGCCCGGCAACGGTTGTCATGCAGTTGGACGTTTTTTGCACAGATACAGAGGCCGAATAGCATCATTACAGCCTCACAACAGTTCACTCTTAAGTTATACTTCATCATGCAAACATGCACCTCATAATGCTTTTGCCGCTCCAAGCACGTGAGCATTTTAACACAAAATTCCCATAACAGCAGTCTTTATGCCGGTGTCTGCTGACTGAAGCTCCATATTTCCCTACAGACATGAAAACCATATCAATCTGCTCATCTACCTCTCTGCAAGAAAGCAATAAGCAAATAAATTAAAGTACACCTTTTAATCATTTTTGATGAGAGGGGCTCAGAGAAGCAGGCGTGTAAACCGTCTTCAGTTGGTTTGAATGTGAACAAAAAGAACTTCATTTTTAGGTTATATAAAAAATATTGCCTTGAAGGCAAACGCACCAACCGAACTCCGTCTCCCCTGGATGTCATTTATCTGATGAGCTTTATGACAGCGTGGCATCAGCTGAGCCGTCTTCAGATCTGGCACAACACAGTACCTGGGCCTTCATTATGGTCTGCTTTTCTTTCTTCCAGCGAAACTGAAACTTCTAGGATGTCCTGCCAGTGGATATGCTTCTCTCTGCTCTGTGCTGCTACTCATCTGAAAAGCAGTGCCTCAGCCAGCAATGGTATATTGATTTTGCATGTACCTGAACTAAATCTACTTTATATTGTAAAAACATTATGAAGTAAAAAAAAAATCCCATCATTTATTGTTCTTTTTTCTCATCCAGGAGTGTCACTGAAGTGCAATGACATGGTGGAAGCTGTGGCTGGAGAAACGGTGTCACTGTCCTGCAATATATCTTTCTCCTTGGAGCAGAACTGTACGGGCATATCATATCTCTGGACTAACACATCCAGTGACAGAACATGTAACGGGGACTGGAGCTACACCTGTGAATGGGATCGTCGGACCTATGTGTTGCTGAACATCTCAAAGGTTGAGCAGCCAGAGGAAACGTACAGAATTCAGATACAGACAGACTGTGGCGAGGCTCAGTCGTCTGTCACAGTACGAGTTCAACAGCCCCACACCTGTGAGTAGATCACCATCATCGTTAACTCTTTTAGCAAATGTATGCAAATGAGTGTACGTGTGCATCATTAATATCCATTTCTATTCATCCACATGTTGAAACAGATGTATTTTCTCCTTCACCAGACCCTAAGAAAGGAGATCTTGGTGAGGCCAACACTCATGTGACACACGCCGTGCTTGGTGTTTTCGCCACCCTCATTGTTTTTGGCATTTTGGTTTTCCTGTTTCTAAGTAAAAGAGTCAGAAATGTGTTCAAATGTACCAAGGAGGGGACTCAGGAGGAACCCAACATGGACCCTGCACAGCAGAGCACCTTGATGGATGAATGCTGAAATGTGTGT
Organism: Pempheris klunzingeri; assembly: GCF_042242105.1. Taxonomy (NCBI): domain Eukaryota; kingdom Metazoa; phylum Chordata; class Actinopteri; order Acropomatiformes; family Pempheridae; genus Pempheris; species Pempheris klunzingeri. Next base: position 17,681,795 of record NC_092031.1, read on the forward strand.
TTGTACAAATATTTGGTGTTCTTATATTAATATATAGCTGCCTTTATAGCTCGTTGCCTTAATTTATTTTTTCCACAGAATTCTTTGAGCTCTTTGTACAGATTGATCCATGTAAATATGAAGATATGCAATGCTTAAAAGGACATCCCTCTAATCTTACACACCAAGGCCAGCCCAGTCACTGTGAATGCTACTGTGAACAGTTGTGTAACAGCCTCTGATGCTCTGACGGGAACTTTCTTAAAAGTAAATTGTTGTGCTCACAATGGACAGTTTGACTCAATGCATCAGACATAATTGTGCAAGAGGTTCAAAATGAGAAGAACTCAGTCTCTGCTGCATGACATTTGAGTCCCTCGCACTTGGCAACAATTTACTGGAAGTATGACAGGTTAATGTGATATTGTGAAAGTTGAAGAAGTGACTAATGCAGATTATATTGTGTGGGTAGATGGAACATGTCTTTGAATAAAGTTTTGTAAGTAAACAGGACTTCCACATCCTTGATCTGATGCAGCACAACACACACACACACACACACACACACACACACACACACAGCTGATAAACATCAAGTAACAAGTGTGACAGTCACATTTCCTTTGTGCACCACGCTGCTGTTTTTAAACACTCATGTGACAGTCGGCCTGTCTGTCAGTCAGTGCTGCTGCGTCTTGAGCTGAGTCTGCAGTAGCCCGCCTGCCACCCAGCTCGCAGGATGGCAGGCCACTGGTGGAGCTGTGTGCTGGGATTACTCTGCATACCTGCTGAGGCAACGCTCAGCCCCATGGAAGGTGAGTGTGTGTGAGCGATAAATTAGTGCAAAAAATGGATGAAGTTTTTGGTTTAAGACTAAAAAAAAGAGGACGTCTTCGAGGGTGAGTCTGAGTCATCTTTTCCTGTTTGTTTGCAGCCTCATCCTGTTTTTGCCCTGGCCTCATAAAACAGTGGTAGAAAAGTGCAGATGGTTTTTCCACTGCAAAAAGTATCTTTTTATAATTATAAAATTATAATTTTATCAGCAAAATGTTCTTTATGTATAAAAAGTAATGGTGGTCATTCTGCAGAAAACTGTCCCCTATGACTCATGTTAGCATTTTATTATTAAAGGTGAAGATAGTTCAGCTAAAGGTTCCCACTAAGACGATTCTGAGGAAAGGGAGAGAGGAAAACACAAAGTAGTGCCACACAAATGTATGTTCATTCTTTTAAACTTTTCTTTAATCATTGCTTATTGTGAATTATTGGATATTTTGACCCTCAAAACATTTAAATTTAAATGAAACCATAAAAGAAGCCTGACCTGAAGTGTCCAACTAGACCCTACATCACTGTAACCAATCACAAGCCGAAAAGCTTGGGAACTGGTTTAATCTTTATATAAGCATTGCATTTTATCAAATTATTATGTTATGTAAGCTCTTGATCTAAGAAGTAAGCAGTAACTAAAGCTGTCAGGTAAAGGAGTGAAAAGTGCAATATTTCCCTCTGGAATGTAATGAAGCAGAAGTATGAAGGCAGTATGAAATGGAAATAGTCACGTAAAGTACCTCTGAATTGTACTTATATGCGCTTTGTTACCTCCCACCGCTGTCTGGAGGCATCTATAAGCTCTCCCTAGGCTCTCTGCTTCAGCTTTGGTGTCTGAATTGATCGACACGTCTGCGCAGACATCATGAGCTGCAGCTGGTGATGTGATGCAATCACTGACAGTCAATCTCTCCCCAACAGTTTTACAAAGCCCCCTGTACATCAGTCAAATGAGAGTCAACTCCACTGCCGAGATCACCTGCTCCACATCTCGGTCTGATCCGATGGGATTCTCCCTGCACAGGCGTTTCCATAGCGACAGGAGCATCGTGTACCTGTCCATAGACAACGGACAAGTCACCAGGAATAACATAGCTCCCGAGTTTACAGGCCGAATTCACGCAAGTCGGGACCAGCAGATCCGGGAGGGCTATGGGTTCACCTTGCGCCTGTCTCTGCTGGGGCTGGAGGACACAGACATGTATTACTGCAGGTGGAATTACTTCAACTCAGAGAAGGAGAAGAGAGAAATCCTGTCCAGCAATGGCACCGTTATCATTATCAGAGGTGGGGAGAAGCAATTGTTACAGCTCAAACAGCACAAACCTTTTTGTCCTCGATTTAACCGTCCTCTTCTGCCACTTCTCCTCACAGAGAGGGCTCCTCAGCAATGCAGCAACCACAGCTGGGATCTCATCTTGGTCACCTCGAGCGTGACAGCATTAACTCTCGTACTGTTCGTCTTCATCGCAGCACTGATCGCGAGATGCAAAACAGTGAGTTCTGCTGCAAGCGGACGGACCTGCTCTCAAAAAGACAATGTTGACATGTTTCAGATATAACATTTTCTTTGTGTTTCAACAGTTTGAACGGCGCTTAAGAGTGACCGGAGCTGTGACACCATCCAGACCTGACAGGCCGTCTGACAGGCATGTCTACCATCATCAGAGAGCTCAACATTGCCCCTACTTAATCACATCTACAGAGACTCTGGATTTCAGGGGAATTCTGTAATGCTAAGAGTCAATGTGATGAACACAGAACATTTGTATCGGATGATTGAGACGTTTTTGCTCAACCCTGGAAAGATGTCTCACTTTTTTTTTCTCTGCTTTTCATTTCCTTTTATGTACAAATTTGTGTTTTGTTTGCAGAAAAGTGATTGAGCTACCACATCCTGGCTGATGTGGGGTGTACAGGTGTGATGCATGTGAGCAGAGCTCGCGAAGAAAAACTGCAGACAACACATTGTTGTTATCCTGCTGTGTGTATGTGACACGCTGGCTTGACCTGTCGAGTCTTCTTCTGCGTTTCCTGTGTGTCTCATAAAGTGATTTTGAACTTACAAACTTTCAAAGTCTGATGTGATGTGTTCATTAAAACTAGGATATTTTCTGTTCATTACTGATTATATATATATATATATATATATATATATATATATATATATATATATATATATATATATATATATATATATATATATATATATGTGTGTGTGTGTGTATATATGTGTGTGTATATATATGTGTGTGTGTGTGTGTGTGTGTGTGTATATATATATGTATGTATGTATGTATGTATGTATGTATGTATATGTGTGTGTGTGTGTGTGTGTGTGTGTGTGTGTGTGTGTATATATATATATATACACACACACACACACACACACACACACACATATATATATATATATATATATATATATATATATATATATATATATATATACACACACACACATAATATACACAAAATATACATAATAGCATTCACATTACATGTCTTTACTGTACAAAACACTCTACGGCACAGTGCCAGTTGTTGTGGGATATCCCAAAGCAAATTAGCTCACATACAAATTAGCCAAACGAGCTAATGTTCGTGTGGAACCTTTGACCGAATTGTCGGTGTTCCGCGGACTGTTGCTGGTGTAACACAATGTGCAGCCTTGAAAACAGTCTGGTTTGGTGATATTACTGAAACTGTGTGATAAAGTTGGTGTTTGTATCGTCGAACAAACGCGGTTCTTCATAATGTATATATGTAGCTAACGTGTGGTGTTAGCATCAGTGAGCTAGCAGTTAGCTCCCAGAGTCTGTTAGCCAACTAGTGGAGGACACGCAGCCTGCAAAAAGATAAACGTTTTTCACCTTGGCTCCTGCTCCCAGTCCTGCGGGCTGTCCAAAACTCACAGCAGAGAGCCAGCGAAGTAGGTCCGCTTATCAAATACCAGGAAAACAAGTGGACACAGTGGACTGAACTATTTCATGGTTTAAAGTCAGACAAGCTTGCCTTTAGCCAGGAGGGAAAGATGAGCGGCCAGAAGCTGCTGTTTTCCAGGCTAAAGCTGTGGACTTCAGGAAGAAGTAGATGGATAAGTCGACTTTATGATGGTGAGGCACCCTAAAGCCACTCCTGTGTTCACCCTGCTGGATTTAATGCTTGATACTGTACGTAGCGTTGAGCGTTACTTTTCACAGTATGGAGGCAGCACACGCCAAAAACCCTGTCCAAAATTTCGTCATTTATTGATTGTCTACGTTGTCTTTCGACAAAGCTACAGACTTGCTTGAAGATGTGCAAAATATTTAACAATGTGACTTCACTTGGCAATTCGGCATATGCCCAATATAGCTAGCAGGTCTTATATTAGTAAAATATAAAGTTATAAAAGTTAATGCCAGTCTTTCACATGTCGACAGTGGTCACATCTACCCGGGCTGCTGCTCATAAACTCGCCTGGTGACTTCCTGTCTGGCTGGCTTTTCCTGTCTACTTTAAATCCATCTCTTACTGATTGTGTAGGTGTAAATGCGTGTGGAAGCGCTCCCTTTTCCTCTTGCAGCCCGAAGGTGTGTGTAGTGGGAGGCGGTCCTGCAGGTTTCTACACGGCGCAGCATTTGATCAAGGTACTTCCTGTTCTGCCGTTGCTGGAGAATGCAGTCTTATTAAAATAACCACACGTGAATTAAACACCTTACTCACGAAGGTACTCCATTCCTGCTTTTGTTTGTTTGCCAAATAATCTGAACAATAATAATAATAATAATAATGATTTATTAGAATGAAATCCCATGTTGCCATGAAGCAGTCCACAGATTGCTACCATGGTTTTAAAAGAAGGTTTATTTATAAGGCCACTTGCAAATTTATATGATTTCAAGGTATGTTTTATATTATTTTCTAGTCCTACTAAGGTATCATGGTCTTGTACCTGCGCTTTTTTTTATTTCTGCAGAACTTTTACATCTTCTTCACCATATTACATTTTGTCTTTATATCTTTGCATTAATTTCTAGAGAACTGTTATAACATAATGATTCCAGTCTATAACAAGTCTGTAACAGTGGCAATGCAGTGCACTTTTTTTTTTTATTATTGGTATGTTTCTAATGATGTTTTGGATCACTTAACTTATTCTAAATGCAGTTAAGTTTAAGACTTTTCAGCTTGGCCAAAAGAAACTTTTCCTTCCAGCATATTCCAGGAACAAAATGTTCTTTTGTGAAGGTGTAGAGTTTTGGCACAAAGTGCAGCTTCAATCATTTAGCCTTCAGGCTCATGTTGAACAAATCAGACAAACAAAAAGGGTGTGCACATCCTAATAGTTCGAGCTCTGTTACTGCAGCTTTGGTGCCTTTTAACCCCCACAGGCATGTTATAAATGGGACAGGAAATAGGTTGCAGACCACCAAGCAACGGTGGTATTTTTGAGTCCCCTGCCTCTGTCAGTACACGGTGATCTCAGGTTTATGTGCATTTCTGTGCAAAATGGCAATACGTTCTAAATATTGCCTGTAAATGCAGCAGTTTTGCTCTTCGATGTTTTTTTGTTTCGTTTTTCAATGGTAATTCAAGTTTTTATTAACATTTTCCAGTAAATACAGAACACAATTCAACACGAGACAAACTTTTATTGTAAGTCACTGCAGAACAGACAACAGAACAAATTTGGGCACATCATCACCATCAGAACAATAATGATCCATCACAGATCCCGTTTCGCAAGTTTAATTGCCGTGTAATGATCATACCTGTGTGTGATTTTGTACATTTCCTCCTAGATTTTGTCTCGCATTGTGTTTTCTCTCTTCACTGGGATTTAATGTATAAAAAGATCAAGAGTCTAAAGCCATGCTAGCAGCTGTGCGAGGCTCTCCTCAGGCACTGTGTTATTTTGAGGTAACTGCAAACTCCTGCATGCTAACATGTTCCCAATGACGATGCTGGCGTGCTGATTTTCAGTAGATATAATGTTTGCTATACTCATCATCAACAAGTTTAGTTTATTTTCATGCTAACATTTGCTACTTAGCATTACACACAAAACCCACACACTACATCAGGACCCTGTAACTGTGCCTGAAGGGTCATGGTCTCACAAGGAGACTTTCCAATCATTGCATGTATTCAAAATGATCCATTTCACACGTTGTGCCTCTTTCGTTTTCGTCCCATCAGGCACGTCAAGATGTTGAGGTGGACATTTACGAGCGGCTGCCGGTCCCCTTCGGCCTGGTCCGGTTCGGGGTGGCCCCCGATCATCCTGAAGTCAAGGTTTCTACTCCTGTGTTGATATATCAAAGAACAGATAGTTGCTTTACACTATTTGGGTATTTACAGTATAAGAGCAGGGCTCTCAGGAGATTTTAAAGTAGCCACTGAGTTAGTTTTGCAACTTTGGAGGCAGGCTGCAGGTTTTGTGGTCAACTGTAATACAGCGTGAGCCACAATGAAAGTAAGACTTCACCAGTAGTCCAGTTATTGTTAGTAGTGTTGGTTATAACGGTTGGAAAATTTGCACAAAACCTGAACTAAGACAAACCTGTTTTTTTACATCTTTGAAAGAGCGTGTGATGTAGGATAGTTTCACAGTCAGTTTTCGCACCAGTCTTTCTGGCCTGTGTGGAATCTCCCTGGCACCAATCATCGAAAACAGCCACTTAATAATGGAAACATGTCCAAGTAGTGTGTGGTGAACAGAAAGGAATTAGTTATGACATCAAAGGGAAACTTACGATAGAGTGTGTGACCAAAGAACAGTGAACAGCTTATGGGTTTGAAAACCAGTGCCTGAATGTGAATGGCAGCCCAGAAGTAAAGCTCTGAAAAATTCCCAAGAGAAAATGAAACACTGAACATGCTTGGTGAAGACAAATGGGGGGGACAAAAAGTACAAAAGTAAATAAAGTCAACATGTACAAGTAACAACAAGTACAACAAGTATTTTAACTGTAGTCACAACGTTTTGACTTTATTCTCAAAATGCAAAATAAAGAAAAATCTTTTTTAATAGTCTTCCATGCTGCCACAATACTTCTAAGAAATACAGTTTGGGAAATACACTTAATTGCTTTCTATAGAAAGAGTTGGACACAAATATTTCTACAACTCTGTTATATGAGAAACTATAGCCAGCAGTGGTTTGGAATGCACTGTCACTTTAATAGGCACTCCACCAGTTTGATGTCATTCAGTGTGTTGACATGCACTTGTGCAACTTTGTAACTGCAATCTGACCTCCTACACTTCACCCAGTTTTGATGAGACGGGACGAGAGAAACCTGACTTCCCACTTTAGATTTCTCATGGTTTATGTGCTGCTGCCTGTCTTACGCAGAACAATGGCTTTGGAAAGCAAAAGTGTCACAGTATCAGCGGAGTGATGAAATCGTTCCACTTTGTAACCCAATTTTTCATGATGATGTAATTTAATTTAAAGTTGGACAAAAACTGAAAGTGACATTTGAGTAACTAACTCTAGATAAGGTGCTCGGACTATTAATAATGTTGCCCTAGCAACACTGGTCCTGAAAAAATAAAATGCATTAACTTGTATTTTTCATTAAAGGGGCTCAATTGTACCTACAGCCAAATCAGTCTAATTGGATTTCAATGTAAGATATATATGTATATGTTTTTAGACTTTGATTTGATAATTCTGATCTTTTCTTCTCAGAACGTCATCAACACATTCACACAGACGGCCAAACATTCACGCTGTAGCTTCTTCGGTAATGTGAATGTGGGGAAGGATGTGAGCGTTGAAGAGCTGCAGCAAGCCTACCATGCAGTCGTGCTGGTGAGAACATGGAAACACACACAGTCCGCAGAGTAAAATCACCTTTTTCATAAAACTTGTCCACATGACGCGTGCACAAGCATCCTCGTGTATCGTGTCTGCTTTGGCTCGTTTTTTGTGCACATGGTAGAGCTACGGAGCGGAGGGAAACAGGAGAATGGGAGTCCCAGGAGAAGACTTGGCTGGTGTGCACTCTGCCAAAGACTTTGTGGGCTGGTACAATGGGCTGCCCAACTGTCGAGAGGTTAGACTGTGGAAATCAAGTAAATGTTTCCAATGATTCAAGTGGATGTTGCCATGTGTTTAAAAAAAAAAAATCAGATCAGTCATGTTTTTCTAGTCTTTTCTAATCCCAGTGTCTCTCTCTCTCTCATCTTTCCCAATCAGCTGAGCCCGAACCTGAGCTGTGACACAGCAGTCGTTCTGGGACAAGGCAACGTAGCCTTGGATGTAGCCAGAATCCTGCTGTCTCCCATTGACATTTTAAAGGTGAGAAACACACAGCCTTGGTTATTTAACCCTTCGGAGTCTAGGGCCGCCACACGGCGTCAAAGTCACATGTCGCACGTTTGAAAACGTAAAGCTGTGACACAAGCACGCAGATGTTCAATTCAAAGACTGTTGGAAAGCGGACACTTCAAACTTTTTACAAGTGTTTGAATTTTGACGATCGGCCTATTAAGACTAAATTTATGAAGAGCTGAAGTCGCGCACTACAGCTCTTCTACGAGTTAGAAGATGCTGAATCTGGGGAAGAACGTTCTGATTCTGAGGAAGACTCCTTTCAGAGGATGAAGTGGATGCTGCGCGTGAAGACGAACGAGAGGAGGTGTCCGCGCAGACCCCCGCTCCTCCAAAGATCCAACTAGTTCCTACTCGGATTTTGTGTTTCTTTTGCACTTTTACATACAGTGTGTCCATATATTATGTCAAAATAAATAAATACTTGTAGAATCACATAGGTGAGGTTGTGCTGAAAAGAAAGACACAAAGAAAGGCAAGCTAAGCAGTTTTAATGGGAAACACAAAGGTAAAATGAAAAGTAGTAAAAAAACGCTGTTTTACCCCAGACTCTGAAGGGTTAAGATAACAATGTAGAGATAAATGTATAAAAGCAAAGCAGCCACACAACACGATCTTGCGTGTAAAGCCGCACCCACACGCCCACACACACACACACACACACGTTAATGGTAGTGTTGCAGTCCACAGCTTTTTGTTTTGAATAAAAAGAACTGGTTTGTGAGGTTGAGCCCCATGTTTACTCAGAATGCCTCCTACAGAACTTTCACTTCTTCAGCAGTAAATTTAAGGACAATGACACCAGCGGCGGTTTCTGTTGAAAATTACCAAAATACACATACTAACACTCAATATAGACAGAATATAAAGAACTAACTAACTAACTTAACAACCCATCAGAATCCACTGGTCAGGAGGAAAATGTTGTTATTGAAGAGACTGTGAAATGGGTTCTATTTTTCTGCAGAAGACAGATATCACACAGCCGGCCCTGGAGGCTCTGGCGGAGAGCAAGGTCCGCAGGGTGCTGATTGTTGGCAGGAGAGGACCCATACAGGTCGCCTGCACAATAAAGGTGTGTGTCACAAGAGACAAACTGTACTACTATCGCTGGTATGTCTTTCCGCTGCAACCATCATGTTTCTCTTTCAGCGCAGCTCCTCCAACCACAACCCAGATGTTTTGTAATGTGACCTTCATTAAACCACACCAAGCAACCAAAGTAATTACAAGTGCAGCACATGAACCGACCGCAGGGTGTATCTGTATCAAATCTATTCAGCGTTACACATACGACTGCTCACAGTACGGTGTTACGGTGTTACACCTGAGGTTGGAGGTGTGTGCTGTGCAGTCGGCCTGTTGTATCTGCTAGTTTGTTGTGACAGAAAATTAACTAATAATCAACATCACCGCAATATATTATCCTTATATGCTGGCTTTTCTCATAAATTTGTAGATACAGTTTTATCATCAAATCATGATTAATATATATAGTTTTTTAAAGTTAGTTGAGCTCCTCCACTCTGCCTCTCCACGTACCCTGCAGTAACTGCAGAAGTACCCAGCGGAGTACCACTACCTGTGGTGGAGAGCACTACTTTAGTTTAGAACATGAAACTGCTTGTGTCGCCCTGTGGGACTTCCCTGTAGCAATCTGACCCCATATCTCTGAAATTGCTGTGTTGAGTACAATGCTACCATAACTGATAGAAATGATGGCCCAAACTATGAAAATGAGTTGTAGTGAACCAGAATTATCCTCTAAACAAGTCCAAATCCTTCACAATAAAGACACGTTCTTGTAGGTTTCAGTGATTTTCTTGTCCAGCCACCCCTGCTATGTTCTCCATGTGTTGCAGGAGGTTCGAGAAATGGTGAACCTTCCAGACACCAGACCTGAGATGGTGGCGGCTGATTTTGAGGGTGTGAGAGAGGCTCTGAAAGGTAAGAAATAACATTTTATCTTTTTGAGTATGGCGCTTCCATTTTTGGCCTCATCAGTCTGTTCTGAACCAAGTAAATGGGGAGATGTGCATTGGTTTTTATCATCCTTCAGGTCACACTAAGACCTTACAAGCAGGACATTTCACATTTTGAATTGAGGCAATACAATACGCTACGTACAGTGACTGACTTATTCCAGGCAATACAACAGAAAAAGACATGTCAGGGGTCTCCTTTTTTGCCAAACTAGCAGTACAGCGCATGTAAAATCGCTATATATGTTCAAAGCATGACTTATAAAGCGATGCATGTTTGACTAAACCAGACACATCTGTAAATGTCACAAGGAAGGAAGGAAAGCGTGCTGTGGTTAACAGGCAGAACACTTCCTATTGAGACCTATAGCGCATATGTTGAGGTGAATGGAAACTGTTGAGCTTGTGTGAGACCGGTGTTAAGAGAAGACTGCGTCATCGTCCTGATGAGCCCTTAGCCGGCCCTCGTCCTTGCTGCAGAAATGGCATTGGGCTGGCAGGATGCTGCAGAGCAAGTTCAGGCTCACAGAGATAACGGTCTCCTTGCCTCCGTTCAAGGCTAATTATGAGAACCATGATCTCATCTCTGTGAAACATGGTAAGCAGTAAGTGAAGGATGTTATTAGACAGAAGATGTTTTCAGTGCCTCTAAATGTGCACTGTCAATGATGACATTAGCGGTGTCCGTGGTTACAGCAGCACATCAGAAGGGTGCACTTACAGGAAATTTATGTTTTTACAAGAGAAAGCATTGCAGTTTTCACAACAGAGGGTTGAGGCTTCTGTTATTTTCGTCAGTAGTGTGGGTGTGTAGATCCTTGTATGTGTTTTTGATGACTTGTATTTAGTACATTCACATGTCATTTGCACATCTACACTCTTTTCCTATGTTTTCTAAAATGGCCCACATGGTCATGCGTGTTTACAGCAACAGCAGCCTGTGATCATAATTTTAAAAGGGATTCATATCAAGATTATTTGTTCATATTACGTGTTTATTTATTTCATTAATATTGGCCAGTATCATTTTGTTTTGTTTTGTTTCAAACATCCAAATATCAAGATTGGTTATAATATATATAAAAGAAAATAAGAACATAATGTGGACGTGAGTATGCACACAGTCATTCAAAATGGCAAATGCAACTACTTAAAATGTCAAATGAAGAAAAACATTTAGGACCAGAAAGGATCTCAAAGCAGACAGATCATCTGAATCATAAGCGTCTGTGCTGTGTCAGATATACCGAGGCCCAGGAAGCGTCTGACTGAGCTGATGTTGAAGACGGCTCTGGAGCCCCCAGGGGAGACGGAGCAGGAGAGACGGGAGAAGGCCTCCCGCGTCTGGGGCTTTCGATTCTTTCTGAGCCCCATTGAAATCCTGGCCGACCCCGACCACAACAGAACAGCTGGCATCCGGCTGGCAGTCAACAGGCTGGAGGTAAACAGCAGTTGGATTTTAAAACCCAAGCCTTAGTGCACTGGGCTACTTTAATTTGGTTACGTCTGTGTGACCAGGGTTCAGGTGAGGGAGCCCGTGCTGTGCTCACCGGAGAGGTGGAGGACGTGACCTGTGGCCTGGTCATCAGCAGTATCGGCTACAAGAGCCTCCCCATAGATCCATCGGTGCCGTTTGACTCCAGCAAAGCCATCGTCCCGAACAACATGGGCCGTGTTCAACAAGCTGCAGGTAAACAACACGGCAAGCTAGGACCCTTCTAAGGAAAACATTATCTGAAAAAATGTAGTGAGTCCATCTTTATTTCTAGGTCTATATTGTAGTGGCTGGCTGAAAACAGGCCCCACTGGGGTGATAGCCACCACCATGAACAATAGTTTTGACACCGCACGGTCGGTGGTGGAGGACATGGACTCGGGAACGTTGGACGTATCTGCTGCCAAGCCTGGTTCTCAAAGCATCAGCGCACTGCTGGAAAAGAGAGGTACTGTACTGTTTTTTTTTTTTTTTTGGTCCTTTCATCACCTCCTGTTGAGCCCTGTTGACTAACCTGAGTTTGTTTAACCACTAGTCTAGAAATAGCACCAACAATCTTTCCACACTCAATTTAGATCACAGTTGTTCCCCCATTCTGATGTTTGTTCTGAACCTCTTGACCACATCTGCTCGCTTGTATGCGTGGAGCTGCTGCCACTTGATGGACTGATTAGATATTTGTGTCAATGAGCAGATGCATAGGTGTACCTGATAAAGTGGCCACCGAGTGCATAATGCTGCACAGAATGGTTTAATGATTAAATTCACATTATAATGCCGAAAAATTCCACGTGCACCATCTAACATTTGTCAACACTGAAAACAGAGAGAGCTTTTCCATGTGCACGAGTATCCTGGTTCTGATCAAGTTTTTCATCTTCGTTCAAGCTACAGCTGGACACTTCAACAAGAATCCATTCCTGAGGTGCTTCATATCCAAAAAATCCACTATTTGGTCACTTCTACAGTCAAATCTATTGTGCCAACACTAATGTTTCATTTAGTCAAACACACTGATTGGGCCACACTGGGGTGGCTGTGGCTCAAAGGTAGAGTGGGTCGTCGTTTTGAGTGGGCGAAAAGACTAGAAAGGCTCCATACAAGTACAGGCCGTCTACCCTTTACTGCATATGATGTTCTTTGAAAAATGCCATCAAGCTACAGTCAAATGTAGTTTGTATTCTATCATTTGTAGGAGTGAAACCAGTGAGTTTCTCTGACTGGGAGAAGATTGACAGCGTGGAGGTGAGGAGGGGTGAAGCCACTGGAAAACCCAGAGAAAAACTACTGGCTGTGGATGAAATGCTGCAGGTGGCTCACAAGTGACTGAAGACGAGTGTTTACAGGGGAACACGGGACAGTGAGTAACTGTTGTGCCATAGAATAAGTAGCTGTTCTAATACCTCAGTGACTGACTGACTGACTGACACCTGAAGCACTCAGCATGGACCTAATTTGTATTTTCCTTCTAATGGATGCTATTATTAATCAACCTACTGAACTGTAACATTTAAAATTATGCGGTGACTGAAAAATGTTTTATACATTCACACTTCATATAATGAGATGTATCATACTATCCTGTTTGTCTTGAATATATTTAATGCAAAATAAAATGGGACTTATATTGTTTTATTTCTATCTTGGAGGAGTATTTCCCATTGCTACATACATTTTTTTTTACTGCCATTCGTTTATCAGCTGCGATGTCCCGTGGTGGCCTAGATCGTAATAATTAATAATTAACGTAACATTTTATTCATATAAATTTGTTTATACACCGATCATCAAGACCAAAACAAACTGAGCTGATCCTGATAACAAGTGCTCTCCGTGTAGCCATAGTACCCAGTCTTACTATCTAAAGGATGAAAGCCGTCTTTAAAACAAGTGGCGTGTGCCCTGATGCTGCCATAGTGCTTACCTGATGGCAGCAGCATGAACAAATGGCCTGGATAAGTGTTGTTCTGGATAATGACCTGTGCTCTTTTCCTGCACCTTGTATCATATGGGGGTAATGCACTCCACACAGAAAGGTACAAGACAGACAGACTGGGAACTGCATGACCTAGGCAGGGGTGATCTGACCTTTGCCCCTTCTCTAGATACAGGGGGATGGTGTGCTTCTGATATATTCCTTTACCCCTAAAACAAAGAACAGAGCTGTTATATTGATGAAAGCCAGATGGTCAAATGGTATAAAGAATGACCAGAGAATTGGCTCGGGAGACAGCAGATTCGGCCAGGGGTTACGCAGTCTGTTCCTAGAATTGGCTTAGCGTCTTCCAAGGTTTCCATGGTGCCTGTTAGACAACTGATCTTTTTGTAATAAACCTATTTTTATTCACTAAGTTGTCAGCAGACGTTTCCTTTCATCAACTGCACATCATCATCAGAGAAGATACAACTGTATGATACAAGGTGCAACATACAAGTTATGTTGAAGTGCTGCTTGAAGTAATTCACCAATTTGAGAAAGATGCTTATTTGCTTTGTGGCAGGTGTTTTTTGTATGTTAAATGTAGGATGGTATCATTGAAATAGAGCAAGTTATCTGCAGCCATTTAGGCTCTATTGCAGTGAAGATTTGGATGTTTCAAACAACTCACAGCAGGAAAAATATCTGTAACTTCAGACCTGGAATTAAATCCATCTCTGGTCACCATTACAGTACCCTGATGCAGTCAGACTATCTAAAAACCAGCAGTGTTAAAGTGCTACAGACGTGGTAACCAAGATTGAAAATTGTGCATTTTTAAGCATAAGAATGTTCAGTTTAAGCTTGGAAGTGAGAGACTATACCAGAGCACAGCCAAACCAAACAGTGGATATTTCAATGTTGGCACCCAGTGGATGTTTGGAGGAATGGACTGAGGCACTTCCAACCTTAGTTTTAGTTAATGCTAGCAATAGAAAACCAAAAGCTCTCCATGCACAGCTGGCAATGAACTGAAGCTGACAGATTTCACAATAAAGTGCGATTCTTTACCTCAAAGACAACTTTACAATAAAGAACGGAGTTCCACATTGAGCAGGATGGAGTACTGAGAGTCTAGTAGGAGTGAATGAAGTCACCATTACTTTAAGCACATAAATTAACCCTTTTACTAAAAGCTACAATGTGGAGAATAAAATAAAACCACAAGATAAATTTCAGTTAAGACTTTTATTTTGACCAGAGGAAGAAAGACATCAAGTCATAGTGAGATCCTGCACGGCGTCCGTCCTGTTGTCCATGTGCACGGCGTCCGTCCTGTTGTCCATGTGCACGGCGTCCGTCCTGTTGTCCATGTGCACGGCGTCCGTCCTGTTGTCCATGTGCACGGCGTCCGTCCTGTTGTCCATGTGCACGGCGTCCGTCCTGTTGTCCATGTGCACGGCGTCCGTCCTGTTGTCCATGTGCACGGCGTCCGTCCTGTTGTCCATGTGCACGGCGTCCGTCCTGTTGTCCATGTGCACGGCGTCCGTCCTGTTGTCCATGTGCACGGCGTCCGTCCTGTTGTCCATGTGCACGGCGTCCGTCCTGTTGTCCATGTGCACGGCGTCCGTCCTGTTGTCCATGTGCACGGCGTCCGTCCTGTTGTCCATGTGCACGGCGTCCGTCCTGTTGTCCATGTGCACGGCGTCCGTCCTGTTGTCCATGTGCACGGCGTCCGTCCTGTTGTCCATGTGCACGGCGTCCGTCCTGTTGTCCATGTGCACGGCGTCCGTCCTGTTGTCCATGTGCACGGCGTCCGTCCTGTTGTCCATGTGCACGGCGTCCGTCCTGTTGTCCATGTGCACGGCGTCCGTCCTGTTGTCCATGTGCACGGCGTCCGTCCTGTTGTCCATGTGCACGGCGTCCGTCCTGTTGTCCATGTGCACGGCGTCCGTCCTGTTGTCCATGTGCACGGCGTCCGTCCTGTTGTCCATGTGCACGGCGTCCGTCCTGTTGTCCATGTGCACGGCGTCCGTCCTGTTGTCCATGTGCACGGCGTCCGTCCTGTTGTCCATGTGCACGGCGTCCGTCCTGTTGTCCATGTGCACGGCGTCCGTCCTGTTGTCCATGTGCACGGCGTCCGTCCTGTTGTCCATGTGCACGGCGTCCGTCCTGTTGTCCATGTGCACGGCGTCCGTCCTGTTGTCCATGTGCACGGCGTCCGTCCTGTTGTCCATGTGCACGGCGTCCGTCCTGTTGTCCATGTGCACGGCGTCCGTCCTGTTGTCCATGTGCACGGCGTCCGTCCTGTTGTCCATGTGCACGGCGTCCGTCCTGTTGTCCATGTGCACGGCGTCCGTCCTGTTGTCCATGTGCACGGCGTCCGTCCTGTTGTCCATGTGCACGGCGTCCGTCCTGTTGTCCATGTGCACGGCGTCCGTCCTGTTGTCCATGTGCACGGCGTCCGTCCTGTTGTCCATGTGCACGGCGTCCGTCCTGTTGTCCATGTGCACGGCGTCCGTCCTGTTGTCCATGTGCACGGCGTCCGTCCTGTTGTCCATGTGCACGGCGTCCGTCCTGTTGTCCATGTGCACGGCGTCCGTCCTGTTGTCCATGTGCACGGCGTCCGTCCTGTTGTCCATGTGCACGGCGTCCGTCCTGTTGTCCATGTGCACGGCGTCCGTCCTGTTGTCCATGTGCACGGCGTCCGTCCTGTTGTCCATGTGCACGGCGTCCGTCCTGTTGTCCATGTGCACGGCGTCCGTCCTGTTGTCCATGTGCACGGCGTCCGTCCTGTTGTCCATGTGCACGGCGTCCGTCCTGTTGTCCATGTGCACGGCGTCCGTCCTGTTGTCCATGTGCACGGCGTCCGTCCTGTTGTCCATGTGCACGGCGTCCGTCCTGTTGTCCATGTGCACGGCGTCCGTCCTGTTGTCCATGTGCACGGCGTCCGTCCTGTTGTCCATGTGCACGGCGTCCGTCCTGTTGTCCATGTGCACGGCGTCCGTCCTGTTGTCCATGTGCACGGCGTCCGTCCTGTTGTCCATGTGCACGGCGTCCGTCCTGTTGTCCATGTGCACGGCGTCCGTCCTGTTGTCCATGTGCACGGCGTCCGTCCTGTTGTCCATGTGCACGGCGTCCGTCCTGTTGTCCATGTGCACGGCGTCCGTCCTGTTGTCCATGTGCACGGCGTCCGTCCTGTTGTCCATGTGCACGGCGTCCGTCCTGTTGTCCATGTGCACGGCGTCCGTCCTGTTGTCCATGTGCACGGCGTCCGTCCTGTTGTCCATGTGCACGGCGTCCGTCCTGTTGTCCATGTGCACGGCGTCCGTCCTGTTGTCCATGTGCACGGCGTCCGTCCTGTTGTCCATGTGCACGGCGTCCGTCCTGTTGTCCATGTGCACGGCGTCCGTCCTGTTGTCCATGTGCACGGCGTCCGTCCTGTTGTCCATGTGCACGGCGTCCGTCCTGTTGTCCATGTGCACGGCGTCCGTCCTGTTGTCCATGTGCACGGCGTCCGTCCTGTTGTCCATGTGCACGGCGTCCGTCCTGTTGTCCATGTGCACGGCGTCCGTCCTGTTGTCCATGTGCACGGCGTCCGTCCTGTTGTCCATGTGCACGGCGTCCGTCCTGTTGTCCATGTGCACGGCGTCCGTCCTGTTGTCCATGTGCACGGCGTCCGTCCTGTTGTCCATGTGCACGGCGTCCGTCCTGTTGTCCATGTGCACGGCGTCCGTCCTGTTGTCCATGTGCACGGCGTCCGTCCTGTTGTCCATGTGCACGGCGTCCGTCCTGTTGTCCATGTGCACGGCGTCCGTCCTGTTGTCCATGTGCACGGCGTCCGTCCTGTTGTCCATGTGCACGGCGTCCGTCCTGTTGTCCATGTGCACGGCGTCCGTCCTGTTGTCCATGTGCACGGCGTCCGTCCTGTTGTCCATGTGCACGGCGTCCGTCCTGTTGTCCATGTGCACGGCGTCCGTCCTGTTGTCCATGTGCACGGCGTCCGTCCTGTTGTCCATGTGCACGGCGTCCGTCCTGTTGTCCATGTGCACGGCGTCCGTCCTGTTGTCCATGTGCACGGCGTCCGTCCTGTTGTCCATGTGCACGGCGTCCGTCCTGTTGTCCATGTGCACGGCGTCCGTCCTGTTGTCCATGTGCACGGCCTTCTCAGTTTTCAGGTCTTCTGGTCTTTTCGGTTCCTTTTGTCCAAGTTTCTGTTTGCCAACTGATGCGTCAGCCTCCACTTCATTGGTGTCCAGTTGTACTGAAAAATCAAGACATTTGTTTAACAAATTAGTTACGTTCTAGTATGGCACATTAAGAGTTTACTGCCCAAAGACCTCATTTTCAAAGCCAACCCTATATTTTGACATTCTCTCATTATTCGACAGCAAATTAGCTGTATTGCAACACGATATAAATGTTGAGCCCCAAAACCAATGATGCCAAAAGGTATACTGAGATATAAAATTGTAAGCATGATTTTAAGAGACAGGTGTAAACCTGACATTTTATGGTCAATGAAATTTCAAACTGTTAAAATTCCAGTGTCAGTTGGCTAGACACCAGACCAAAAATAAATAAATCCATCCATCTAGACAAACTTGCATTTTTCTTTGTAAGGTCTCACAAAACCTGCTCACCTTCCACTGCATCTTGCACCAACTTGGAATCCATTGACTGGAGAAGTGAAAGGGCCTTCTTTATGGAGGTAATCTCATTGGGAGATAGCCCTTAAGTGCAAAAGAAATGAATTCAGTATCAGGAAGTAGCTCCAAAAAGTTAATGTCACAATTGTTCTTACCCTTCATGCTCCTCTGTAGTCCACCATGTCTTTGATTTGTGCCACCAACTGGCAAACAAGAGCCTACAGAAAGTGCAATTGCTGTTAATCAAGTGTTTGGAGGCAGAACATGTAGACTTGTTACAGCTAAGGGACATCTCAGGAATTAAGGAATCTTCAAAAGTTACACCAAAGCGTACTCTAGTAGCCAAAATCATGTAACCTTACGCTTATATTTGCTATACTGCCCTGCCAATTTCTGCACAAGTTTTAAAAAGAGAGAATATAAAAACCTTTGGTAAGCCAAACGGTCAGCACACAAATAAGCAAAGCCCAAAAACCTCCCATCGCTTCAGCCACCAACAGAAAATGCCAAACCTGAGCCACATGCCAGTTTTAAAAAAAGTCCATCAGGCAGGTTGCACAGCTGTTGCTGATCAGCTCTGATTGACTCTCTTCAGAGGAGCCAGTGGTAATTGAGAAGCAGCACTTCCTGAGAGTCTATAGAACTCTGAGAGTGTCGTGTTTGTGTATATATGTAAATCTAAAGTGATCATGCTATGAGAATTATGAAAGCTCAAACCAAGACATGTTGTCAAGTAGTATTTTGTTCAAATTATTTGTCAAGTAGTGAACTTTTATATCAGTTCCTCTGCCTCGTTTGAAGATTTCAGACTAGTAAAAGGAGCAAATGTCTGGTAAAACCAGTTCATTCTGATCCAGATGTACAGTGCTTTATTGTGGAAACTTGTCTTGGGTTGAATGCTGCTGTATGTCAGCCTTTACGACAAAAAAGCCACACAAATAAACAATTAGCACAAGCTTAAACAATAAAAACTATAAATGCACCAGGCAAGGCACACACACTAAACATTCTTATAGGGTCTGGTCACCGGGTATAAAAAATAGGTTATTTAGGACTTTGACCCAGGAGATCACAGTTTGTGTTCCAGATGAGACCAGCTGCCATGATAGTTTAATGTATTTGTAGACTTGGTCAACTTATATATTTCAATTTTCTTTTATCATTATCACTTTTCAGTCACAGTTTGGTTAGGTTTAGGCACCAGAACTACTTCAGATCATGGCTTGGGTTGGGTCAAATACAACAATAAAAGTCAGGGTACATTAAACATAAAATATACTATTTAAAACATGCAAAGAGTGTTGTTAGCCACTGACACCCGGGCGCAAACAGCATTTAAGTATATTCACTCCAAAACTGCACTGAAGTACTATTTTTAGGTACTTTTACCTGAGTTATTTCCGTAGACTTCTACTCCATGATATTTAAGGAACAAATGTTGTATTTTACTCCTCTACACTTATTTGGCGGCAGTAGTTACCAGTTACTTTGATTTTACATCACACTAAGAGTCCACAGCCACACTAGCAGCTCTTTGTGGCTGTACTATCCTAACATTAGAATGCCAACATGTTAACAATGACAGAACTAAAATGTTACACTGCTAAGGGGCCAAATTTCCCATTTAATTTGGAGTGAGATTGAAGTCAGTGCATTTATTGAGGAGGCCCTCAGTGACCCACCATAGGGGTCGGGGTCAGGGTCAACACTTTTCAACCCCCGGGACTTTTGTTTTCCATGTTTTACAGCAAAATTCATAATTTTAAAGCATTTGTAGACAAAAAGTAATCATGGTCAGTGACATGAAAGACATGACATGTAGCTGCTACAGGTATGCTCAGTGATACATGACCATATGTGTGGTGTGTTTCAAGCAAAATACATTTGTGTACAAGGGTTTGATATATTAGATAATATAGTGTAGCGGGAGGAATGGGTTCCCCTGTACTCACTCACTTATGGCAAAAAAAACACCAGTTTTCATGACTCCTGAAACAGACAAAAAAAGACAAATGATGGCACTATTATAGATCAGTTTGACACTTAATAAATCAAATTTAATAGAAAGGCCACTCACAGATGAGGTTGAGGAGATGTTAAACAGATGGACTAATTTGCCTATATCGATGATGGGACGAATAAATGTTATAAAAATGACAATTTTACCCAAATTTCTGTACTGTTTCCAAACACTTCCACTGCCATTACCAGCTTCGTTTTACGACAAATTAAACAAATTGTTCAGTCAATTTATTTGGAACAATAGGAAAGCAAGACTTCGTTTAAAGTTATTATATATGCCTTATGAGAGGGGAGGACTTCAGCTCCCAAACCTTAGATGGTATTATATGGCTGCCCAGCTAACATCAGCTACACATTATTTCTATACAACCTCACCCCCAGCTTGGGTGAGCATTGAACAAAAGTCCATTCCAGAGTTACCTTTACAGAGCTATCTATACTCTTCAGATGCAAAAACACTAAAAAAACGTACTAAAAATCCATTTCTGAAAAATACAATTTCAGTATGGCACACTGCACACAAGCATGTAGGAGACCTTCCAGCACTCTCTCAGTTTGCCCCTATTTGGGGAAATGAACAGTTCACACCTGGAAAAAAAGATGGAGGGTTTAGACTATGGAATATGAAGGGCATCCAGAAAATTAAGTAATCTGTACACGGATGGAGTTTTACTTACCTTTGAGCAACTATGTGAAAAATATCAAATTCCCTCAAAACATTTCTTTAAATATTTACAGCTAAAAAATTATATGTCATCCAGATCCAGACAGATTATGAATACCCCGTCATTATCAAAAATAGAAGAAGTCTCCCAAACAGAAGGGAAAGGTATGCTCTCTAGATATTATGATGCACTAATGTCTACTTCCAAAGATTCAGCAAGGGACAAACTAAACACCTGGAGAAGTGACATCCAAGAAGACATAAATGAAATGGACTGGAACGAGGCCTGTTTAAAGGCACAAAAGCAATCTATAAATACACGGTTTAGGCTACTTCAATATAAGTGGCTGATGAGGATGTATATGACCCCTGTTAAACTTCATCATATGTCCGATAATATTCCAGATACATGTACCAAATGTCTCATTGAAAAAGGAACAATTCTTCACTGTCTATGGGAATGTCCAAAGATTCAGAAATTCTGGAATGATGTCATCAAATGTCTGTCAGAGGTGTTTAATATCAACATCCCCTTCAATGCTAAACTTTGTGTACTTGGAATCTACCCAGTGGGCTTCACACAAACAGAGAAACAGACTAAATTGCTGGACTTCGGACTTTTACAAGCCAGGAGAGTGATTGCATTACGTTGGAAAAGTATGGATGCTCCCTCTATACAACAGTGGATAAAAGAACTCTCGGAATGTATTGGTCTGGAAAGACTAACCTACATTGTGAAAGGAAAACGAAGGGAATTTGTGTACCTCTGGGAACCATATATGACTATTATAGAAGCCGGAAAGTAAGCCACAGTTATAAAAATATGGATAATGTGTATATTCAGTTATGTATGCATTTTATTTTAGACTATTTTATGTTATTGACATATAATTTGTGCAAGTCTAGCATGTGCGTGTGTGTGTGTGTGTGTGTATGTCCGAATGATCATATGTTTGAGCGGTGACCTATGTTAATGTGGTCCAATTGTTCATTTAATCTGTTGGTTTTTTTTTTCTCTTTATGTAACAACAAACAAATGTCAATAAAAATATTGGAGAAAAAAAAAGAAAGGCCACTCACATGGTACAGCCACTCCTTATTTGTGATAAACATCAGTTTTTAGCAGAGCTCACGTGTTCGGGAAGCTTGTTCCACAGGTGAGGAGCATAGAAACTAAAAGCTGCTTCACCTTGCTCGGTTCTGATTCTAACAATCAGTTAGAATCAGTTAGAAAACACATTTTTTCACCAGTGGCGTCAATGTCAATTCAAGATGGCCACCAAACGAACCCCATGGACCATTAGTTGACTGTTCATGAACAGGTACAAAAAAAAAGCAAAAATGTGGGTTCATGGGAACCTATTCCTTCTACTTGTCTATGGTATGTAATATACCAAACATGCCACACATTTCCTAATGTATATCACTGAGCACACAGTTACAGTTACACATCATACATTACTGAATTCCACACAGTCAGAACTTTCCAGCAAACCCTGATTGTTGTTTCTGGCACGATCCCAGCCGAACCCACCTAAAAGGAAATGAACACACTCAACATCTGCTTATTGTACTACTGGGTTTAAAGTACTGCATTTCACATTCAATTTTTTTCAACATGCAGTGGAACTTCTTGTCCGTTATCTCACACCAAATGTGAGCTCGCATTATAAAATTACACGAGTTCGAGTGCATCATCTCACATTCTGCCCGACTTTTTTTGCACCTCTTTTATTTATGGGGTGTATCACAATATCTGTAACCACCTGTAAGACCTTGGAGAATATAAGAAACATCGTTGTGTGTAGTTGTACCTCCAGAGTGCGTATGTCAAAAACTATAACCCCTTTAGAGGCCTTCCCTCTAGCCTAAATTGTGTGGCTGAAATGTGGAGTCGAGAGGACAGAGAAGAAGGGGGGCACTGAAAAATTGGACTGTCGGGAGAATTTAGAGGGTAGGCTTGTAGCTCCATCTGCAGACAGTAGCACTGTAGGAAATGTAAATAAAGGAGAAAAAAAGAACAGTGGATCCCTCTAAATTATTCTATTAAATTATGCTAATGACCAATTGTCGGCCTAATGTCTGATGAAAAAGAGCGAGGATAAATACCCGTGCATGATGCACTTTTGCAGCATAATGCATTCATCAGACAATGGCCCTTAATGATGAGTTGCTAATGAGTTAAACTGTCCATCAAAACCATGGAAGCTAATGTGTTGTCCTGAAAATGTGAGTTATATCTGCAGAGAGTATCAACACACTGAGTCTGTCTTCCCCCTGCTGACACTGGACAGTCACTAATAAATCCATAAAATCAATGGATTGTTGAATGAGTTGAATATACTGTACTATATGGAAACGCAGAAAGGAAGTAGCTACATTCATAGGATCAGAGAACTAGGGTGAAATGCTTTCCTCTATTCGACGTGTGAAAACAGATGAATGGCCCAAAATATTTCGACTGGATCATTGTGAACTCCTGCATGAGCTGTACAGGGTTTGTATGGGAGCCCGGAGGAAATGTTGGCCAGACGGTGGCACTGGACGAAAGGTCAGGGGATCAAAATGATTACAATTCATCCACTGGGGACCATGAATACGTGTACCAAATTCCATTCAAATGTATCGAATATTTGCCCAGCTCAAGCGTGCACTACAGGGAAAAGATGGTATCACCAAAGTCGGCCGGATACGTCGCCTGGACATCATGGACATGTGTACCAGATGTGACCAACAGAACTGCTCAGGCTGAAGGTCTGAGTACTAGTAGTAGTGATGGGTGGATGAAGCCTTATGAAGCTTTAGGACTTTCTCAGCATTTGTGCCTGAAGCTGTGGAGCTTTAAACTTTAAACTGACAGTGACATCTGGTGGTTTGCAAAATGTCCAGCTGATTTTGCAGTTTCAGTCTCAGGCTGCATGTGAGCAATAAGGGTCCAACAGTTTAACAAAAAAACTGTACAAACGAGGCCATTCATGGACGTGAATATTAAAAATTCTTTATTGTTTTAAACATAAATATGCCAAACATAATTCCACATTGGCCAGAAGATGAGTAATGAGACGTTAGCAGCTCTGTGAACGTGTGTTTCATAATCAGTATATTCCATAGGTGTGCTCCTTCCCATCTCTGTATCTGTCCAGGTAGCGTAGGGGCTGTCGGTGAGGGTATTTGACCTGTGGAGGGTGGTACACTGGAGGCCGGATAACCTCAAACACCGGCTCCCTCATGTCTGCAGGGAGGAGAGGAAAGAGACAGGCTTTAGTTTCACTACAGGAAATCAAGGACAGTCAGTTCTTAAATCCACATCACGAAAACGACAGTCCTGTGCTTTTGCTTTTGCTTATGTGAGCGAGTATGGGACTCACTGAGTGTGTTGTGAAAGGTGTTGGTGACAGATTCGTCCCACTGGCACTGGTAGAAGGCCAGGCCCGCGGGGGTCAAGTTGTCCTGGTGCTTCCTGTAGAATTCCACCGTCTTAAATGTGCGATCCACCAGGGAATGGCTGGGCAGGAGAGACAGCACAGGCTTAGTGTCTTCGTTGCTGTATTAAACATGAACTAACAACACATTAATGTTGTGAATACAGTTCGCTGGCAGGGTTCATGACCGCCGACGATGACGTCTTTTTCTTGGAATGTTTCATGTCCTACTTGCAAGGGGGACACGGTACATTAACTGGCATCTTCAGAGGTGATTGGAAATAACCTGAACTTCAATACTCTCAAACAAACTTCCCTAAAACAGAGGCCAAACACAGAATATTGGAGAGTCAACTTTCTCTTAACCCAGCTAACTCACTTAATGATGTTTATTTCACATTTAAAGGAATAGTGCGACATGTTAGGAAACACACTTATTTGCTTGCTTCCTGTGGTGAGATGAGGAGATTCATATCACTCTCATATCTGTCTCTTATAATCTATATACAGTTAGAGGAGACAGGTAGCTTCGCTTAGCATTTAGACTTAAAACATGGGGAGACAGCTAGCCTCCAACCAGCACTTTAAATCTTGTTTGTGTCCATCTTTAGGCTAAGCTAAGCTAACTGGCTGCGGGCTGTAGCATCACATTTAGCGTACTGGCGTGAGTATGGTTCTGATCCTCTCATTTTACTCTCAGCGAGAAAGCAGATGAGTGTATCGCCCAAAATGTGTCCACTAACTTTAATTTAAGCACCACAAGGAAAACTGTAAAAGTCTATTCAAATCTAGACTATGAAAAGCACATATCCTACGTAGAGGCGAGTGAACAAATACACAGATAATCTGCTTGTATTTCATACAAGACACAAACAACACTGAGAGCATCAGCTTCCTGTCTGGATGCTGAGCGTTGTGCTCACCATGGCGACGGCCTGACATCCTCCTGGAAGTTGATGGGTCCCTCCTGCTTGAAGAGGACATAAATGTAGCGGTGGAAGCCCGTTCCTTTGGCGGGGAAGGGGGGCAGGTAGTGACACAGCTCCTCCCCAGCCTGCACTGCCCCCCCTGGTATGTTCCCCCTACAGAAACACAGATCAGTCAAAGCTCGAGTGGTTACAAATTCTTGACACTGCACCTGCTCCTCCTCCTCCCGCACTGAAAAACCAAAATCATCTAACAACTTTCAGCTGACTATTATTTCTAAAAGTGCTGCATCAATAAGAGTTGGCCTGAAGTACTCACACTAGCCAGTGGACGTATTCTGCCTCATTATCCAGAAGATGCTCATCTGAAAGAGATCAAATTATTTTAAACAGCCTGACAAATGCTGAGAATAAAATTCAGGCACTCTTCATGCACTTTAAAGGTAGCTGAGCCAGAAATATCCACAGTTTATCTTCACATCAAAGTCAATTTGTGTATTTTACCAGCAGTTCTTATTAACTTCGACAGTATATTTTGATCATGTCATCATCTATGTGAGACATCAGGAGACAACAAACACATATGACGACAGGATTGTTTCATTTCAAATATCAAAAGAGTTTGTGGTTTACAATAGTGAAGGAGTATATTTGAATTCTTTATCCTTACCTTCCTTAACCTGAAATTCAGCATTTCCCAAACTTTCAAGACTTTGTACAAATACTGAGCATAGAGGGTTGCTGATTATCACAATCTAGTGAGCTGAAGCTGACCTGGACAGGTGAGCAGGAGGGTCCACAGGGAGCCCTCCTCTGCATCAAAGCTGACCTGAGGGACGGATGCTGCCTGGAGGCAAAAGCACAGCAAAGAATACGATTAGAACATCAACTGAAGAGCTAGATTACAGCGGATGATTTTTCCTTTTAACGTACTTCGGTGGGTGTCAGCCGGTTCCCATAATACACTTGGCCACCGTTGTCCTGGCCGTAGCAGATGCGGAGTGAGACTTGAGGTAAAAAAAAGGCCTTGGGGAAGAGATCTCTGAAGACCCCGTAGTGATCTGCCAGTCTCGTTATGTGAAATGGACCACTGTTCTTCTCCCAGGACTCCTGCACTCGATCCAGAGGGATCTTAACTGATGCGACAAAGAGAAAACACAACCGATTTATTGACTCAATTACAAGCTTGAGCATTCCCTTTCTGCTGAGTGTGTGTGTGTGTGAGCTTACAAGTGCGCAAACGAAAAGCCCTCTCCATCTCCACATTCTTCTTGTTTTCCTTCATCACCTGCCTCCTCTCCCTCAGCTGCTTGGTCCTGCAGGGTTGATAGTACGGCAGGCCGATGTCCACTCGCTCTACACCTGCAACTAAACAAGGCTCGTATGAACTGGTTTCAACTGTGACAAAGTGAAATCCAGTCCACATCCCTGGAGAACCAGTGTTTCTCACCATGATCAGGATCAGCTTCTTCCACGTAGCTCCTGTAGCTCTTCCACCAGGCGGGTTTGTTCTTTGTCTCCTCAGCTTCTGTGAGGTAACGGGTGTAGCTGCGATACTTCTCCAGCGACTCCAGCTTTGTGACGTCAATCTCCTCATTTGGCATAGCACCCAAAGGAGGTATCCGTCTGCAGAGGAATGCTGTTACATGGAAACACCCCCAACAGTTAGTTAGCAGAAAACTGTTGGTCATGTTGTCTACTTATTCCTACATCGATTTGGAGGTTGCACAGTTCTAATACCAGGGTTGTTATGGTTGTCCATTCTGGGTCAAGACTGTCTGATGATTTATATTTACATGTTCATAATTTTGTAACTGACTTGTTTATTTCCTAAGTGCTATTTAATTTTTGCATTTGGCTACACTCCCAGTTCTGTTGATTGTCTTGAAATGTTACTGTATAATTGATGAAGTTAAGTGGGGGATAGATTCTGAAAATCAATATATTATCAGAATTTAGCAAGCTTCTGTGGTTACTGACACCAGTAATTTCAGCACGCAAAGCTTACTAAAGGACATCCTCTGTGCATGCCAAACTCCATTCAAATATTTGATGATTTTACGTCAAGGAGAGAGGCTTCAAGACTAGTTTCATCACGCAGCACTTGTTTCACCTGTCATGTTTGGTTCTGCTTCTGCTTCTTCAAACCAATAGTGGGAACTAATACGAATGTCATGTCATGTTATTATCAGATGGATAACCCTATCGATGTTGACACTATTACTATTAAATTGTCGTATTTCTCTATCGAGTTTGGCGACACGTCTTTCTCCAGAGGACAGCATGTAACCCTGTCAGTGCTACACACTGATGTGAGCTGACACACGCAGCTCACATGCAATACTGAAGCGCAGGCACGAAGTTACTGAATATAAATCCAATGTACTTTAGCAAAATCGTTACGGTACCTGTTGTGACAAATGTCCTCGCATTATTGACCCCTAAATCTGTCCCACTTCTCAAGGCAACAGCACAAACCGTGCGCAGCGCCATCTTGGAGTGAACTCCTTCCTCTTTTTTCAGAATATACGGTGGCCGAAAAGGGCTAAACGAGTCCGTGCACTTTATTTGTTTTGCGTAGAATTGACTAACCGTGGTCTAGTAGCAGATAAATAACGGTCACATAACTTGGTGGTAACCATCACCAGTGTACTTAGCACATTAATCTAAGCCATTTTAGCACAATTCTCGTATATGATTCAAAATATACATTAATCTTTTTAATTAAAATTCTGGTTTGTGAATAATTGCTAGTTGATGTTAAACCAAACTGATTCCGAACACTAAATATCATTATTGCAAATGTAATGCACCACTGTTACAGTAGCGGTGTTTGATGTATCACAGTCGACAACACAACGACCTGTTGTGTTGGGTCGATTAAGACCGACTTTATCGATTTCCCGACAGCCCCTGAAGGCATCATTTTTGCGTATGTCGTCATCAGGGAAGCTTCATCTGACGTATACTCAGTGGTCACACAGATGCTGTGCACGGATGTATCTGTGGAAGTGGTAAGAATTAACATTGACTCGGCATTGTGTAACAGCCAGGCGGCGAGTGTGAAAATATGAGCTAATTTATAGTTGATCCGCTGCCTGGTTAAATATTTTGACTATAAATTGTCCCCAAGAGTCCTCGGTAACGTGAAGTGACTGGGCTCCAGTGCTAATGTTAGCTACCGCTAGCTTTTCCTTCCACTTGGCTAAGTTATTGTGTGGTAGCCAACGTTTCCATTTGGACTGAGACGTGTATTGTTGCCTGACGGTGGCTTAGCTTCCTCCCTGTCTGATAACTGGCACCAACAGAATTAGGGGCGTTTTAATTACATTTCTCTCTGAGATGCTGTTTCTATACACAGGGCTTAAAACGTGATAATAACCTCTAAATCCAGAGAAATGAAGCAGTCAGTTGCATTACTGTCATTGTGTGGGACGGATCTGACATGCTGACATGTCTGAGGTGTGTGACATCATGACCAACCTCCCTGTTTCTGCTCTCTTTTTTTTTCACAGAGGTGTCTGCTTTTTCCTCAAAGATGGAGTCTCAGAATTCAAACCTGACCTGCGTCATATGCCTGGAGCGTTTCCGAATCCCTGTCACCATCCCCTGCGGTCACACCTTCTGTCAAAAGTGCATCACCATGTGCTGGGACACCAAGAGCAAGTCTGACCTGGGACCTCAGTGCCCCATCTGCAACGAGGAGTTCCCCACCAGGCCCATCCTCAAACGTAACGTGTCCCTGTCTGTCCTGACCGAGGCCGCCAACAGCACCGGCCCCTCCTGCAGAGAGTCCCTGATGAGGGGGAGCGAAGGGGCCAGAGCCATGCTGCTGTGCGATCGCCATAAAAAGCCTCTGGTTTATTACTGCAGGCAGGATAAAATGTCTGTGTGCTGCGAGTGCGGCATCTCCGAATGCATGAATCACGAGAAGGTCTTGTTGGAGGCAGAGCGGGAAAATCAAGAGGTACAGTAACGTAACGCCACCACGGCCGCTTTAGTTTTAACTCCAGCGTGTGTGAAAGCCACTGTCTTAATTTGATGTGTTTTCCTTACAGCTGCTGCTAGAAAGGAAGAGTAAGGAGGTGGGGAAGCTCATGGAAGAGACGGAAAAAAGTATTAAGGACCTGGCTGAGAATATCAGTCAAGCCAAGGTTAGTTCCAGACATAAGACCTAAGACGTGCCTCAAACTCATTAGTTTTTCTCACCATGTCAGAAATGTGACTTAAAGGGGAATCAACTCAAAGCCAGAGAAGGAAGCTGTCCTTCAAACACAGGGATAGGGTTATGTTTGTTTGATCCATGATGTGACAGAAGCCTCGCTCCCCTTTACAGCAGTTGATAGAGTTCAAAAGAAGGTTAGTCGTCCCTTAGTATGCTTCAAACTGATCGAATGCTGAAATTCACACCAGTGTTTTTCAACTCTGGGTGGCTTACCACATTGGCACAACTTCCAGCATCTGTCTCGCAGGTGGAGCCAGTTCTGATAGAAACTAGGCCATTCATTAGTCTCCTTGCACGCCCACAACACTTGTAATGCATTTGCAAGAAACATTCAGGTGACTGACGAAGCTGCAGCTCAGAAGACAATTAAGCTTGATATTGGTGTAAATTAAGAATTAAAACACCAATAACTGTGCGTTCCCGGATTCCTCACAGCGGGCATATGAATGTGCGTCTTCCGCAGGTAACCCTTCAGCAGACTTCCACCTGGGTCAGTGTCAAGTTCTCCACCCTGATTAAGATACTGGCTGAGAAGCAGGAGGCGACGGAGCTCTTCATTGAGGAGCAGAAAGAAGCTGCCATCACTGAGGCGGAGGCGCGGCTGGCTGAGCTTGAGGAGCGTTCCAGGATCCTCCGAGAGAGCCAGGGACAGATAGCGGCCATACATAACCTCTCTGATACAGAGCTCATCAAGGTCCGTGCCCTGTCTTTACACTGTCGTTCTTTTGGTAACGTGTAAGAGTAACGGGAAAGATGCTTTCAAAGAGCCGTTCACCAGCACTTCTGACAAAATAATGTCCGGTAATGGATGGATTTTTAAATGTCTTCAGCACCTCTGACCACACCCCACAGTGGAGGTATAGCACTCAGCGAGGTGAATAGTTCTACTGCTAGATGGCAGCAAAAGCAGGATTATACCTGTCGTGTCGTGTCGTATCTGTTTATAGACCTAAAACCGCAAAGTGACAAAAAACTTTGATAACTTCCTGATCTAACTTTGAAAAGCGCCCGTGATCATTAAGGGAATTAGTTATTTGTTGCTTTGACAGAAGGTTTTAGGCAGAGAATGTTTAAATGTGGATGGCATGACTGCTTCTCTTCTCTGCTGTGAGTCACCCACAGCGCTACACACAGTTATATACTAGAGAGATTATTAGAAACACTTCAATATGATGCAGTCTAGTGACCTCAGTAAGAAACATCTCTCAGAACAAACGGTACCCAATATAAGCTTTGTGAAGGTAGAATGTGTGGCAGTGCTGGATTTGCATTCCATTGTATAGGTGTACCTAATAAAGTGGTCAGGGAGTGTAGGTAAAACATCATGTGGATGTCTATAATGAAGGAGAGACATCTACATCCTAACCGTATGCCTTTGTGTTCTATGGTTAAATGACAATTATCAATCAAGCATCGAACCAAATGCACGTCATCTAGGTCTTTTTTACGTCTTCACAGGAGTCACTGCTTATAGAAGTTCCACGTTTTAAGGATATACCCACAGACGTAACGCCAAACCTCCAGGAGCGATTAAACAGCGCCACAGACGTCCTGTCCCGAGTCTCCAAGCTGGTGTGTGAGGACCTGGAGAAAGCTGTGAGCACCGCTGTGGGTCAGGACAAAGACGGTAATCTGCCTCTGGGGAAAGATGCCCCCCCCGTAGGAAGTTAACTGGTTTTGATAGCAGTTTGTTCCCCAGTTTTTCGCTCTGTGTTCTCAAGCTTGTCACCGGTCTGCAGGTTCCCCTCAGGATAAGAGGCCGATCCTAGCTGTGGTCCCCAGTCCAGCTGCCCCGTGCCACCCTGGTGGGAGGGAAGGCCTTAGCGCTTGTAAGTCCTGTCTAACATTTTAGACTGCAGGTTTGCGTTAGACATTTACCAGATTATGTGATCAGTTCTTGCCTGATTCTTCTCTTCCTCATCACAGACCGATGCTCTCTGACCTTTGACCCTCGCACGGCCAACCAGCACCTGTCTCTGTCCCAGGAGAACCGGAGGGCGGAGCACCTGACCTCGGGCCCTCGCCCCGTCCCGGCCCACGAAGCCCGCTTCGATCACACCTGGCAGGTGCTCTGCTTTGAGGGCTTCACCCACGGGCGGCACTACTGGGAGCTGGAGGTGTCCAAGCCGTGGGCCTACCTCGGGGTAAAGAACCGTGCACGTTGTGTTGGTATACGGAGTGGTTCATTGAGGGTCTGATATTCAGGCAATACATTTTTTACAGTATCTGAAATGAACTGTACCAGCAACTGTGAGCAACTGTTAAAATGAAAATGAATGATTCATTTTTTTTATTATAACCAGCTAAATTCCCAGATAGATATACTTAACATAGAAATATGGAAAAAGTTTGCAGATGTTGCTACTCCTTTTTGTAGAGCCAGTGCAATATGCAGCTTATTTGAGTCAAAGCCAATAGTTTGCTTTGACTCGACTGATGATGCTCAGTGTGGTAGTTACACTAAAGTGTTTTTCAGGTGAACCTTTCCTGCCAAATGTGCCCCACACAGATTTTACTTTCATGTGGCACCATTCGGGTGGTTGTTTTAGACGATCCAACCTTTATGATTTTTCCATCAATATTGGAATTGATGCATAACAAAGTAGCGCTTATTTTCCTTTGCGTCGACTCAAATGAATCTAACAGCAGCCCAGAGAGGTCTGCAGCTTCATCAGCAGCTCTGTGACACTTTGATTTGTACTCGGGCACAGCGGCGCTCTGAGCTAAATGCTGACATCACCATGCCCAGCACGCTCAAAATGACAACCGTGGCATCGATCGCGTCAAACATGGTGATGTGAAGCAGGTATAATGTGGACTATCTTGCTTGAGCAGGTTGATTGTATCGACCTGCTGGTGGCGCTGGAGGAAGAGTCGGGGGATCGCCGGTGATCAGGATGCATCCTCTGGGCTTCACGAATGTCAACATTTTGTGCTAAGACATCCAGTTGAAGTATAGACATGTCCGCAGACCTGTGGGTGGAGAGGATTCATCCTCTGGGCACAGTGGATGAATGTGCCGAGCTTGATAGCAATCCATTAAATAGGTGCCACCAGAGTTAGGACTGGTCCCACGTGTGAGTCTGCCTCGGCACAGCCTTCCTTTTTCCCTTGTGCCGCACACTTTTCATCTACATGTTCTCCTGTGCCTCCTGCCAGGTAACCTACAAGACCATCCCCAGGAAGGAGAAGGGGAAGAGGTGCATGGTGGGTATGAATGAACTGTCCTGGAGCCTGCAGCTGGACGAGCATCAGCTCAGCGCCTGGCACAACGGCCGGCGGGAGACTCTGACCGGCCACTCCCAGCACGGCCGCATAGGGATGCTGCTGGACTACGAGGCGGGGACGCTCACCTACTACGGAGACGGGCAGACCAGGCTCCACGCCTTCCACTGTGCCTTCACCCAGGAGCTGTTCCCCGCCTGCTGGATAGGAGAGGGGGTTAGCATCACCCTCTGCTCCCCGTGAGCTGACTCATAAAGACAAGTGAAGAAGGGAGTAACAAGAAGCACTATCAAACGTGGGCACTAGCTGACTCAACATAGAGGAACCCCCCCCCCCCTAACCATTTAGGGTGTTTTTTAGGTCTTTTTTTTCCTTTACAATAGCACTACTTAATTCTGTTTTTTTTTTTCTTAAAGGTTTGTATGAAATAACCTTCAGTTTTAGATTGATGTCTGCTGTCAGGTCTCCTCAACTCAGTATGTCAACATTCTTGTTCTTTCACCACATAAAATCGAATTTCCTTGTTCTCTTGCAAGGCATTATGCATTCATTAGAGGTGGGCTCACAGGCAAATGACTCACTATAAAATGCACTCAATTATAAAATCCACGTACATGCTGAGGCCGTGCTGAGGGAGACTTTCTGAGGAGCAGATGAGAACGGTGGTGTCAGTCGATCCATTGTGTCGCTTTGAGAGTGCTGCACCACAACTAAGCTGGCGGCCACTGCATCATGTTCCTTAGTGTCCTAGACACAGATTCTGAAGTGTGGCACACGAGCGGTTCGGCTGCTCTTACAAAGACACAACCTCAAAGGTTGGCATTGCGTGCTGCCAACATCTGAGGCGCAGATGTCAGATTTGACTGTGCCTGGCTCTGGTCTGCTCTGAAGAGAGAGTTCGTCGTTTTTTTGGGAGATCCGCTTCTTCGCTTTCTTGCTGAGAGCTAGAGAAGAAGATCAACACCACTCTCTGTACAGTCTGTGTCTGTATGCCAAATGAGAAGCTACAGCTGCTTAGCGTAGCTTAGCATAAAGACTGGAAGCGTATAGGAACAGCTAGCCCGTCACTGCTAACAAAACCTGTCCACCAGCACCTCCAAAGCTCACCAGTAAACATGTAGTATCTTGTTGCCAGGCGACCAGTGGAGACAGCCATCGGCACACAACCCTCCAAACAAACACGATGGAGTGTGTTAATGAGCTTTAGAGGAGCTGCTTGGGGGCTTTTGCTACCTTTGCTACAGTCAAACCTGTTTCCATTCTTAATGCTAAGCTAAGCTTAACATGTGGTGGCTTTAGCTTTACTTTAAGTGTACAGACATGGAGTCAATCTAACTCTCAGCAAGAGAAGGAATAAGTGTACGTCCTCCAGGGGTCAGAGCCTCTTATCGACCGCTGCCTTGTTTTAGTTGTTGATTTCAGAGAAACAGATGAAACCCTGCCTGGAGCACACAGACATACAGTACACACACACACACATAAGACATCATCGCAGCAACATACAAGAAAGAGAGAGGGACATTTTTGCAATGCTAGGAGAAGCCATTTGTTGAGGAATTGCTGAAGCATAACTTCACAATATTGCCCCGAGCTGTCTGAAAATCTGTCACGTCTCCTGGTTACACTTGAACTTAAAAATTTTCTAAATTCAAGTAGAAGCCTGGAAGGAAAAAAAAGTAAAAGAAATATGCTCATACATGCACAAACCTTTTGTTTTTCTCCTTTAGCAAGTTTTAATCTTTGAGCGGTCCACCGAAATATGGGAGCCGGGTAATCATGTGGTGTGAGTGGGCCAGTAAACCACTGCAGGGTATCCTGAACATAATTCATTCTATGAGCCACTGTCCTGTTCAGAGTACAGCCCCCTGTTGTACCATAAGAGAAGTAGGTGAGACCACAGTCATCGTGGGCTGTTCGTTACTACTGAGAATATAGAACTGAGAATGGAACAGCGTTTTTATCATCTTGGGATCTCAGCATGGATGCACGAGTTGCCCTACGTGTACAGTCTCAAACCTGTGACGCTGACAGTGTTGTGACAGAATCTGCTGTACAAATGTTTTTAATGAGCTTTTGGCCTTTTTTTTTTTTTTTTTTAAATCATTAGCACTTAGAGGGCATAGCTGTGACCTTTGGGATGGTGAGGTACTCGAGGCTCAGGACACCAAGCATCAGCCTTTGGGAAACTGCTGTGGATTTGCACAAGCTGCCTGAGAGTGCAGACGAGGACTACTGACTCTGAGGAGGGAAAAGCACATTTCTAGGCTGTTTTGGCCTAATGACATAAAACATATCCCTTCATGCTGACTTTGGAATATGTTTGTGTTAAGTATGCTAATGCACTATGCTGTGTTCAAAGTGGAATACCCATCAGTGTGTGATATGGCAATGCTCAGTGTAGAAATAAAGACAGAGACGCTCTATTTCACATGAATCAGGATCCATTTAATAAAATCCAATCCAATGCATACATGCATTAGTTGACATCATGCTTTGTTTTTTTCTTACTTGAGCCATTTAAATTAATTGTTCAATAAATTACTTTGAAATAAATACAGAGCTTTATTATTATTGTTGTTGTTGTTATACACACAGCCATGACAGAGCAAAGAGGAGCCTGATGCATAGCATTCTGAAAGTGCAAAGAATCAGCCACAGATGTGCCACAGATACAGTATACAGATTAGTGGTGGAGGAAGGAAGAGTAGAGGCTCAGATACTGAGGTGCTCAGATCAGATTTAAAGACTGACCTCAAACTGGACAGTTACGACCACAACCACAGAGAGTAGAAACTGTGAGAAAATTCCCTAAAGGTCTTTGTTTGTTCCTGTAGTGTTTAACATGTACGTTAGAGGAATGAAAGGTGAAGCGGGCTGGCGGTGAGTCTGACCATGTTCTCGAATGTTCAGAGGCATGACAAAACAGGAAGTTACATCACTGGGCGACTGCTCTGCTCTTGCACATTATAAAGATAATCCCTCCTGGCAGTGCGTCCCTCCAGGCCCTGGTCGCCCTCGCTCTCCGCTCTAATCCAGGATCAGGGATTCACTGCCGGGGCTTGACGCTGCTCTAATCTTTGTGGTCCTCTCATCCACTAAAACATGTCGGAGCAGAGCAGGCCACCCTGCAATCCGCTCTCTTTTACAAAAGCTAGTTTTTCTCTAGGTTAGTGTTCTTGAGAAAATATCACATTTTTTTAAAGTCTACATATTAAAAGCCTGTACACACAAATAATAGAAAAATAAAAGACTGCATTCAGCTTGCCTCTGAGTAGATTAGCAAAGGAATTACTTCAGTCTAGTTTAATAGACAGTCATAGAAAATTATAAGTGAGCTGCACAGCGTAGCTGAATCCAACGTTTAGGGTGGTGGTATGATTCTCAGGACACCTGCAAGGCAATGAATGCTAAAATAGCCGGTCAGGTTTCACAAAGTTTTTGTCAACTACATCGAAAAAAATCTCCCAAATCCGGCAATCCTGACAACTTTGGCCTGAACAATCTTCTTGTTTCTCTCAAAGACTACCAATACTACTGGTTTCCATCCAGTTAAGGTGCTTCTGGAGAGACTGAAGCGGATTACAATACATGATTTGTTAACAGGAATGTGAAGTAGGCTGAGGTGGGAAAGCGATGGAATGAGAAGAAGGTGAAACCAAAAGGAATGAGCTGGGAGGGAGGGAGGGAGGGAGGGATTGACAAAGAGGGTATTATGTTGATAAAAGAAAAACTTTGGCCTTCCTGACGTCCAGTTAATAGTTACTAGAATGAGAAATGAGGTGATCCACTAGGATGGAGATTAGAGGAGACAGGAATGAGGGTGAGATCCTGCAGGTCTACTGGTTCTTCTTGTCTTCTGGGGGGGAGTAGGGAGGAGGCTTGTCCTGTAGAGAGAGAACAGTTATGGTTTGAGACAGAGAGTATGTCATAAAACGAAATAGTTCATCAAAAGTATTTACATCTATTGCGGCACAAAACTTTGAGACACTTCGCCCACATTAGTTCAGTGTGTTTTTGCACCAGAGGACGACACAATGGCAGCAAATAAATCCTGGGGGGGTCAGCCCCATATTTAAGAGGAGCCAGTCTGATATCAGTGCTAACTGGGTCTGAAGTGCCAATATGTTGTTTTTAAGGACTAAAGAAAAAGAGGGGCAGCTGCTGTGAGATGTAAACTATAAGGTGATCTGCCATTGGTTGTTGCTAAGCAGCTGTTACCATGTGTGACATTGCCCGTTGTGATTGCCGATCATTTTCTTGACAAACTGATGAAAATCCCTCATGTGGGAACATGATGAAAAAAGGCAGATAAACAAGTTCACTGTAGCAGAGTGCTGGGGGGCGGCTTACCTGTGGCAGGTACACGTGTGTAGGAGGCAGCGTGGCACAGCTGGCGCTCGCTGCTGCTTCAGCTGCTTTGGCCTCCGCTGGGAAAGACACAGGGAGGGTGGAGCGGCGGGTATTAATTAAACACGGTTTTATAATTAATCCTTCGGATAGATGAGATGACTGAAACTAATCAAGCCTGAGGTACAAAGCGTGGTGCGATGGGGGGGGGGGGTTGTCTACAAAATTAAGAGGTAATTATTCTGTGGCTTGACATAATAAAACTGTTAAAATGTCAGGGGAAGGGATTTTCTCCTGAAATGTAATAAATATGTAAAAAAAAAAAAAGTGTATGTGAAGCAGCCGACATGATGGATCTGTTAGTGGCTGAACTCAATGACGTGATATCGATAAGAACTTGACCACTCAACAGCTTTTTGTGGGGTTTCCAACCACATCTCACATCTTCATCACGGATGCTCAGAGTACATGAGTTTGCCCCACCCACTGATGAGGACCATGAGATGTGGCTGACAGCCCTTTTTCACCACAAGTGTCAAAGTTTCATGTTCTATAAATAACAATGTTTTTTCCAATACTGACATATACCAAGACATGCCCAACGTTTGCAAAAAAATTACATATAAAATCATCAAATTGATGTTCAGTGCTCCACTGACACACTCAACAGTAGACAAAACTCACACAAAGCCTTTAGTAATTACTTTTGCTAGTTTCTAAACGTTTTCTTGTCCACTGACAAGTAACTTATCAGTAACTTTGATGATAATCAATTCATTAAATTAAGTCCCTAGTTCCTGCTTCCACACAGCATGTCTCTTTTATGTGATTTATCTGATAGATGGTCATCCAAATTATCATTAGATTAATCAATAAACAGGATTTGCATCATGATCTGATACCACTAACAAAAACTAAGGTAATTCTGTGCCCAAGGTAAGTTACCCAAAGCACCTCAGAGCCATCACTTTCTTTACATTTCCATTTTTATTTACTCCTGGAGTGAACTAGAGCAATCACCACTTCGTTAGAAATCAGTCAGAGCCTCTTTGGCAGAATGGCTGACCTGCTGCTGAGGAGGGGAGGTCTGGGTCATGAGGGGGCTGCTGGCCCAGAGGAGCAGAATAAGGAGGCGGGGGTACGTAAGACGCAGAGGCATCAAACGCTGGAGGGTTGGGGTAGAATCCGCCTGGATAGCAGGAGCACAGAGTTGCAATTAGACCAGCTGCAACAAACACTTCCACAGGGCTTGAGGAAAACTGGTATCTGAAAATCGAGGTGATAATGATAACGATGAGAAGTATTACAGCCCCTACCTGGTGGAGGAGGGTTGGGGTAGGAGTAGCCGGGTGGAGGACCGGCAGGGTACATCCCGTTAGCCGGGGGAGGAGGGTAAGCGTAGGCCCCGTTGGCCATGTAGGGGCATCCACCAAACCCAGGAGTCACTGGCTGACCTCTTGACGCTGAGGAAACATAAAATTGAGGGCAATCAGCCAAAGCGGCAGCACTACAACAAGAATATTGTTAGTGTTGCTTTGTGACCGTACCCTGTGCTGCCACCTGCAGCATGTACTGGCCAAACTCTATAGCTCCTCCAGCAGCAAACACAAACTTGAACGTAGCAGTGCCCTCCCAGCCACCTGTAAGAGAGAATCCATGTGGTTACTGTGCGCTGAACCAGCTGATGCACAGAGGTACAACCACAGCACCAGCACACACATGTACACCTACCCCCAGGCTCTGCATTGACGGTGCCCTTGATGTAATTGGCTCCCAATACAGGTTGTTTGACCTCACAGCCCTTCATTAGGTAGAAGGGCATCATGAAGGATTGCAGTGCATCCCGCCCTTTAGCCACAAAGATCACCTGGAAGAAAACAACAGCAACTAACATCATCGCAGGAACTCATAACAACTTCAGTGTGTCCCTGCTCCCTTATAGGGCTGGGCAGAGCTAAACCTGCAGGAGTGCTGCAGGTTGTTGTATACTCGCTGCCAATGGTGACAGCATTAAGTCAGCATGAGGCAGTGGCTGAATAACAAATAAAACATCCGAGTCTCGTCTCTCACCCTGTATGGAGTTAGGTAGACGCTGCCCTTCTTGCCCTTTCTGAAGGCTTCAGGCAGACTGTCCGCATCACAGAAAAGCAGCTCCACGTTATCATAGTTCATCAGCAAACTGGTGACCGAAATAGACGCAAGAACACAGTCACTTGATCACAGGACGCAACCATTTTGATGATCAAAAGAGACATTTTCATTACATCACATTTTCAGTGTACAAAAATTAAAAACCTACATTATTTAAATGGGGTTTTGTATACGACTCAAACCCTACTTTCATGAGCTCTGACTTAGCAGCTTAAAAATGAAATCATTGGGTTATTGTGCAACAGTCCAGTTACTTAACATGGCTCATCAGTTGCTTTCAGTAAATAGTACTGTAGTAAAAGGATTAGGCTTACATGCCATGTAGTGCCAAGGCTTACAACTGGTTCTGGGTGAGCTGTAATGGGTTTATCATTACGCCCCAATATGTTCTAGAGAAATCTGCCGCTAATGTCGATTCGTGTAAACTGCAGTGTCTTGGTCTGGATGTGACCAAACAAAAGAAGCCTTTTTAATAAAGCAGACCAAGGTGCAGATGGAGAAGCAGTGCAGCAGCAGCACCATACTGTAATAATGTTTAAGTTAAGTGAAGCTACAGTGTGATTAAATAACGTTTTAAGCACCGTACGTCTGTTTGAATATAACGTTTGAAACAAGGAAACAGTCACTTGTGCAGCCTGCTATTGCTGACTGCTGTGGTGATATAACAGGTTGAAGGCCATGCTTGGGCTACGAGACCGAATATTCTTTTAAGAAACATGGCGACTTAACAATTAACGCAGCCTTGCTTGGAATGTGGCATTTATGTGCATAATTGGTGTCGTTTTGCACCAATTAGGAAGCACTCTTCAATTCGGCTTTCATGTGATATACCATAAAGCACGTCGTTGAAGTAAAATGGATGATAATGTTTCACCGAGCTAGCTACCGCCAGCACAACATACATTTGTTGATACATCCAGGTTATAGGAAAAATATGCTAACACATGCTAAAAGTTAAAATGAAACAGTTGAATTCAATTAACTCGGCTTTGTGTATTAGTTAGAAATGAGGAATGTGTGGCTGCTCTTAGTGTGGAAGGTATTTTCTCCAATTAGCAGAGTCTTTATTTTATCTATATTTTAAAAAGATTTTGGCGTGACGTCCTACACGTCCTATAACTTGTTAACGGTAACTGCTAGCTAGCCGATGCAGCCGCCGCCGTTACCTTTCACTGTTGTTGATGATGACTCCGCCGGACTCCGAGTGGTTCTGGTTCAGAGTCATGTCGACGGGCCTCCGGACTCTCCGACAGCAAGAAGACTGAATGCTGTGTTCCTCTAACAGAAGACGTGTCTGCAGGCCTGTCTGCAGCCTCGGTGGCCTTCCCCTGAGCGCTGATAACGGTTGTTGTGATGATAATGCTGCTCGGTTGGCCGCTGTTGCACCTGCACTTCCGCCTTACGCGAGAAACGCCCACTGTGTGACGTCACTCGCCCGTAAAACGTGATAGACGGGGGAAAAAGCAGATTTAAATGATTTATATTAAAGATTTTAACAGATATTAACAGGTCAGTGCAAGATGCCCTCATTTATGAGTGAAGGTGGACAAATGATGTATAAGCTAAGTAATAAAGAAATAAGTTTCTAGAGGGTTCTGTACTACACTATGAAATTCAACATTCAGAAAAAGTTTGGCAGGACATTTAATATTCTTAGTTTTTACATTGATGAGAAAAGTAAACTATCTCCTATGGTAGTTTGTAGTAGCAGTTATAGTAGTTTGCTATAATAATTTGCACTGATGCTTATATTTTACAGATGGACAAAGATTTTGTTGTCTTTGCACAGTCGTTACTACTTACTTTGTATATATGTGGCATATTTAATTTGTATCTAGAGCATGTTGAGTGTTCAACATGAAAAACAAGAGACAAATTGTCCAATATTATCTCACATGATGTGTAAAGATGTCTAACTTAAATAAAAATAAATAAATATTACACAGAATGTATCCTGGTAATCTGTATGTGCATCTATCTATGTACAATTGTATGTAGTGAACATTTCTATACTTAATGCGTGTTAGAATGCATCTATTTTTACTTAGATTGATATAATATAGTATAATATTACATAGTAGATTCCTGCTGCGGGGTGACATCTCTTTATTGGCGGGGTGAATCCCATCCATTCAAGGGGCAGAAAATCTGCTCCAGGTGAGTCTTAGGCATGACAACATGACAATATTATGCCAAACAGAGGTCCTAAGAGGGTCATCACAGTTAATATTCAATGTGTGATTTGTTGTGCACAGGTAGTGTAAGGCCTGTGCCTCTTACAGTAAGGAGCAGCAATTCTCAGAATCAGTCAAGGAGGGTAGAGCGGTCAGGTTGCAAAAGTACCCACATGCTTGTGAAAGATGCAACAAGATGCAAATTCACAACGTGGGTTGGCAAACAATAGTGGAAGCCTTTATTTGTCTGGGTCTGTCTTTGTCTTCCTCTGACACACACACACACACACACACACACACAGTGGATCAGACAGTGGATCAGAGTGGCATTGACTTTTGTGTGCCAAAAATACAGTAGGTTGTGTAACTGTGATATTTAGTTCAAATCACTGGGTCACACACACAGGAAGTGATGTAATTAGTGCCAAAGTGTACAGATCACATGCAGAGGAGGCCATCAGGAAATGACATCATACCTACATACACACATACATTCTATTCTTCCACCATATATAGCTAAAAAATGAGACATTTACAGTATGTGTCCACTGTCTATATTATTTCCCATTAAAACTAAGCTCACTATGTTTGCAGACAATTTTGAATTTTGAATTCCTGAATCGTTGGGTCTCTCTCTAATTAAAGAGTTTGGTCTAGACCTGCTCTTTATGTAAAGCGTCTTGAGATAACGCTGTTGTGAACTGGCACTATATAAATAAAGATTGATTGATTGATTGATTGATTGATTGGTTGATTGATTGACATGTAGGCTGGCTTCTTTATAGCAGAACTAACAGAACTCAGAGTATTAAAAAATATATATGCACATTTGTATTTAAACCATTTTTTATGCATTTAACGGAAAGTGAAATAATTTGTTAAATACTAAACTATTGTATAATGTGGGTCAAATATCGCTGTGTGTGGCTCAACACTTTCAACATTCTTGTGCTTGTTATACAGTATATAACATTTTGTGTTTTTCTTTTATAAGCACAATGGCACATTCATGGAGAAGATGAGGTTTGTCTGTACAGATGTAGATGTAGATGTAGATGTAGGTGTAGATATAGAAAAAGGCGTGGACATAGAAATACTGCAGGTAAAGATGTAGATGTAGACGCATGTAAATACACAGTGAAGGAGGCAAATATTAGCTCTCAGTGCGGGGACTGTGATAATAGTATAATGGATTCAATAAATGTTTGAATAGGACTCATGAATAAGCCAGGCAGGACTTACACAAACATTAACCACATGCGGCCTGCAGTGGACTGTCTCATGTTTCATTACCTCATCCAGCTGCAGTTTAAGCTGCGTCTAAGATTTACACCATGGATTTAGATTTATCGTAGAATATCTGTGGTTATAACGCTAAAAGTAAAAGAACAACAGAAGGCCTGAGCAACAGCTTGGTGCACAAAACCCAAGGTTGGTGCTTTGGCTCTCAGTGAACGTGCGTATGCGTGCGTTCAGGAAAGAGTTCTCATATGTTTGCATCCAGAAATGAAGTAGGGCACCAAATGAAAAAAAGTCTTAAGTCACAGTTATTGATGTTACCACCTTTTACAGGAAGTGATGACTTCCGGCTGCTACGTGACAGTTCATCGACACACACTGCGCACACAGCTTCCCTATACCATAGGCACAGAGCAGAGCAGCCACCAGGCAGGAGTCTGGTTGTCAAACATCACAACATCACTATGTCAAGTCAGAGTGAGCCCACCGGCGCAGGAGACAATCTACTGCAAACACCTGAACAGGTATGGGCTACAGTGCACCTGAGTCTAAAGTAAACTAAATATTTGTTTCATTTGGGCTCTCTGCTGCTAACCTCCTGGTTTATATGGCACTATGGTGATGGCCTGACTCATGATGCTGTCAAACATATTACAATGTGATCAATTTTTGCTCTGAGGGCGTTTTGTGTTTATCTAGGTCTTGTTTTTTTTCTCAAATATTCAGGCTTTTAGCCGTTAAAGTTGCTTATATGTTCTTTGTAAAAATCCCCTTACATACAATTGTGGGATGAGCTACATCAGTGTTCAATTGTGCACCCAAACACTGAGCTGTGCTTTCCATGCAGCTATTTCAAGACGGTGTGACCGTGAGTCATAATTGCCTTGAATGTATTTTTGGATGGGATGATGCAGAATGAAGTGTGTGTGTCATGGAAGACGGCCTGTTTCTGCATATGTCGCATTTGTTGGCAGTCAACACATTAGTGAGGTCGACTGAGCCATGTTTTCATCGCCATCATCAGTATCACTGCAGAGTTCCCCAACATCACCACTATATGCAAACACGCAGGAAATAGTGTATGTGTGTGAGGCACAGGTGTATTTGCGTACTTATTTCTAGAATACTTGTTCTAGTCACTCTCAGGCAAATTTCCTCAGTGTGAATACTGAGTGTGTTGCTGCCTCAAAGTGGCTTTCATTATCAGCAGTAGAGGAAGTCTCTTACCGAGGCAGGCCATATCAGCAATCAAAAACAGGAGTGTTTCTCTCTGTCTTCGCCTGTCGATGCTATTTTTTTTGCACATTCATGATGAGATGAGGTGACCTTAAAATAACTGTTTGTCTCAGTTTGATTTGACTGAGTACGTTGGCACCCGGGATTTAAACTTAATCACCTTTATGTTTTCTTTTATAGGAGCCTGGCTTTACAAGACTCAGACAGGTAAAACACATTGGCTGTTTCACACAGTCTTGCAATTCAGAGTATAATTTCTTCTGCATTTCTAATAGAAGAATAGTCTTAATGCAAACCACTCTGTTTGTTAATGCTCAGCAACGAGACTGAGTGTGTGCAGCTACACCAGCAGCTCTGTGAGGCTGTGTAAAAACAGATGTAATGTTAACCATGTTCGCCATCTTAGTTTAGCATTCAGACATCTGTTAATTAGCGCTAAACACAATGAACAGCTGAG
The DNA here is from genome assembly GCF_042242105.1 of Pempheris klunzingeri. Taxonomy (NCBI): domain Eukaryota; kingdom Metazoa; phylum Chordata; class Actinopteri; order Acropomatiformes; family Pempheridae; genus Pempheris; species Pempheris klunzingeri. Next base: position 17,726,064 of record NC_092031.1, read on the forward strand.
GCTGATGGGAATGTTGAAAGTTTTTTTAGGAACTAAATTCAATAGATGCTGGATTTACTGGATGAATTAAAGCTTTGACCTATGGGTGGTGCCAGGGGAAACGGCAGTGAGGCTCATCTTCTGGGGACCATGAATGTATTTAGAGCAGTTCATGGCAATTCATCCAGTAGTTGTTGAGATACTTCAATTTGGATCAAAGTGGTGGAGCAATCAACAGGCAGATAACTGCTAGCATTGGTAAAAAGAGAAATCAACAGTATCAACAGACTTGACACTGATTTTTTACTTGTGTTTCTCGTAAATCCCCAAACTTTACGAAATTGCAATAATAATTGCTGTATTTGTATTGAATGGGTTACAACAGTTGAAGTTTTGTCACGGCTGGCTTGCCTTTTTCTGCCTTCCCCTTGTCTAGTTTTCCCCCGTCCATGTACGTAAACTGGGGTTGACAAGGAAAAATCGAGAAAGGAGGGTAAGCGACACTCCATGCCCTTCAAACGCCTTGTGTTTCACCTCACAATATTCTAATTTACCTTGTGCATCTGACAGAGTCACGGTGGAAATGCATTGCTTCTTCTTCTCCTCTAGAATTTCAAGGAAGATGAGAACCCAGAAGAGAAAGCACGAAAACACAAGGAGCTGGAGGTATTGCCATGCATGTGCTGTGCTTCACATTGCAAAATCTTTTTTTTGTTTTTTCCAAGCTGAGTTCTCACTCTCTTTCTGTTCACAGCTAAAGCCTCTGTATAAGGAGCTGCTGTACACCATTGCTCATAAGATGGGTCACCCGTCAGACACTGAGGTCTTCACAGACAGCCAGCTTCACCAGTACATCAAGGAGGTAAACGCCTCGGCCTCACACGGAACACAACCCGTAACTCCGCTAACGTGGTGGGGCATGACCGACTGCAGAGATTGTTTTCTCTCACTCTATCTGTCCTATCTGCCAGGCTTTCACTATGACAGAGTCAGAGCACAGCGGTCTAATGGAGAAAGTACAGCGCACAGAGGTGAGAAAAGGAAGTCAGCATGTTTTTTCCAACAAAGGCGTCCTTAGAGACCCCTAATATCTATTAATAGAACTCATACCGAGCATCTTAACTTTCCACTTAGTTTAGCAGTGGCAGATATTATGTCATTCACATGTTAGAGGCAGCAGTAAGTATCTAAATGACTGTGTGACCTTTACAGCCCCCAGTATACTGCCTGATGGTCACTGTAAAGGAAGCAAAGGGGATCCTGGGAAAAGACATCACTGGTGAGTTCTTGCTTCACCTCAGCAGACCGTATCGCTTAACAGCAATGATGTGATGACTGGGATTTTAATACACCCGTTTCGCCTTAGCATTCGGTATGCGTATTCATGGTCGCCTAAGGATGAACCCTAATGACTTTGATGATGCCCTGACTTGGTGGCACTGATCTGGTGCCACCAGCAGCTCAGACGTTTCACTTCACCAAAATTATCTCAACATCTGCTCAATGGATCAACACAGAATCTGGTGCAGACTTTCATGGTTCCCTGATGATGTTTCCTGATGACTTCTGCTGCCATCATGGTCATCTAGCACCATCAGCAGATTTACGTTTTTAGCACAGAGTGAGATGACTCAGTAACTACTGGAAGGATTAACACTGAGACATTCATGCTCCCCTCAGGATGAATTGATTGATGTTTGTCCTAGCTCCATTATTAGACCATATCTCCAAATTGTCCAAACAAATGACATTCCCATCTTTGATTTTTGTTGTGCTTACCGGTGCATCAGTCTTAGAAAGGCACAGATTACTTTTTGGGAAAGGTTGTCCTAAAAGGACAGGTACTAAATGTTATTTTACTCTTGAAACAATGAAATAATGAAATGCTACACGTCATTTGAGTCGACACTGCAGATCTCTTGTGTGTTTTGCACAGGTTTGAGTGACCCATACTGTATTCTGACCATACTGGAGGATGAGGAGGAGAGTCGAACACGCCGGTCCAGAGCCAAACCTTCTAAATCTGTGGTGAAGGACGCTGTTGCAGATGACAAAATCTACGAGACAGACATAAAGAAGCAGACTCTGAACCCCATCTGGAATCAAACCTTCATTCTGTGAGTATAAACTTGTGTATTTATATCAGGGAAAACCAGCTTGATGTATGTTTCACTTTTAATTTTTTTCTTTTTGTGCTTCAGGGAGTTGGAGGACGTCGCCGGCGCCAGCTTCCACCTGGAGATGTGGTGAGGAGAACGTCTGGAGTATTCTTCCTTAAAGTCTTCCACAGTCATTACCATAACACCTTAACATTTCTGTTCCAGGGATAAGGACGAAGAGGTTTCACTCACACAGAAACTAGAGGAGATCAAGACCAACTTTAATAGTTTAAAGAGGTAAAACACTCTCTCTGTAACTTATACACAAACAGCTGACCGAGCAAAGCAGGTCAACCTTTCTGCTTGTTCCTGTTCAGGATGATCAAGGAGGCCAAAAAGGAAAAAGGCACAGACGACTTTTTGGGAAAGATTGTCCTAAAACTACAGGTAATAAATGTCAATGCTCGTACTCTTTTATATGCTTTTTTTCCTCCCTCATCACTGTCTTTGCAGTCTAATACCCATTTGTATTGACTCCCTTAAGGACCTCCACTGCACTGAGGACAACTGGCACAATCTGGAGCCCAGAACAGAGACATATCCGGATCGCGGCCAGTGCCACCTGAATCTCAAGTTTATCCATAAAGCGGTAAAAAGACACTTTCCCATTCCAATATATATACATCATATATGATTGTATCCATGTGCTTCAGTTTTTGAAGCACCTTAACCCTCCTGTTGTCCTAAGGGTCAAAAATGACCCTCCACCATGTGGCAGCAGAGAAAACCCCCTAAACGCTCTGAGATGACTTGTGTTGTGAGCAGCGCCATACAAATAAAATTGAATTGAATTGACTTGAATTGATGAATAACAGGTTGTTTCATCATGCAAACTAGATTTGGGATTTAAAATTCAATTAAGCGGCTTTATTTTAGGGGTTTAGTGAAGGGGGTCATTTTTGACCCTTAGGGCAAGGAGGAATATACAGAATGTTAAGACATCACAAGGGTTAAGACTGGGTCTGTGTTTTGTGACTGACAGAGAGACATGACGCTGAGTGCCGGCCGTAATGCTTACATCAACTACTCTGGGATTCTGCAGCAGTTTGTTCAGGCCTACATCTCCAAGCAGCAGGTGAAAGGCGAGCACACTCCAGGATCTTTTTTTGAAATCCCACTTATTAACTTCTAACTAACTAACTTTCTGTCTCCTTAACCGTCGTCTCGTTCATTTGTTTGTCCCCCAGAGTTCTGCTCCGTGGAAAGGAGCGCTGTGTGGCGAGGCTCAGACGCTGCTGGAGCTCTACGCTACGCAGAATGACCTCTCACCTTTTCTACAGGACCTGGCGTAAGCGTCATGTGAAAGACTAGCAGATATATTATTACTTATATTATGGCAAATAATTCAGAGCACACCAGTGTTTGGACAGGGACAGAGGAGCAGTTCTGAGGCCCTGCGCAAGCAACTGGTGCAGCACATTCAAAAACCATAAATCTATGACACATATAATGCATTTCAAATAAGCTTTATAGTGCATTTCACATTGTTGTCTGGATAAATTATGTTTCTGAGTGTGTTCAGTGTTGTAATTCATCAGCTTTCAGTAGGCTTGCATGAGGTGACATGAACATACTAAATGAATGAATGAATGATGATCCACGCAATATTATATTCAAACAAACGGCCGAACTGTACATCAACATATTCAAAACAAAGAAAAAAGTGTTGTTTCACATATCCATGCCAAAATGATTCAGAAACATTTATATTAACAGCACGATAGGTGTTTCAAACATATCGTCCAGCTCTGTGGGCACATGCCCTGTTGTCTTTCTGTTGCACTTGTCCGTAAGCGTGTGGATGTGTGTGTATATCTGACAGGAAGTGGGTGGCTTACAGCAAGCTGTACCAGAGTTTGGAGGTGGACTCGTCTGTGCTGTTCCAGCAGATTACCAGCATAGAGTACCACTGGCATCAGCAGGAGCTGCCATACCAGCAGGTATATAAAAGTGCTCAGATATTGTACTTCAGCACGAAACTGAAGTACTTATACTTAACTGAGTGCTGCACTTCCATTTTATCCTGCTTTATACTTCTACTCCATTATATTTCAGAGGCAAATATCATGACTCGTTACTTTGCAAATGTAGATTTTACAAGCAAAAGGCTCATAAAATATGATCCATTGTTATAAACACTAATATAAATTAGTTGAATTAATTCTAACTTGACCAGCTATAACATGAAAATGATGCTTACATGACCCATTAAGTATAAGGTGGCTATATATATATATATATATGTGTGTGTGTGTGTGTACTGTTGTATTTTTAAACAATAATGGTCCAAATAGTCTGAATATTCCTTCCATTTATGTCCATTGCCTGTTGCGACCATATCATGAACTTACCAATTTTACCCTCAGTTAAAGAGATGATTAAAAGAAACCAGGAGTTCACAGTGTTGCACTGTGTTGAGAAAGGTGTTGCACTGTGTTAAACAGAAACAGGAACTTGGGGACTCTCTTCATGACTTCCTGCAGTATGGACTGTGTCTGGTGGCCAAATACAGAGACATCTTCCCCCCGACTCCCAGAGCCACCCCGAAACTACACACCCTGCTCAGGTACACACAAGGCCGTGTGTTTTTCCACACACTTGTTGTAATTAAATACAAAGTTTAAGCAGTGCATGAGTGTGTCTTTTCTGTCAGGATATTGGTCCAGATCTGTAAGACTCAAGCGTTTCAGAAACTGAACCCAGCACAGTTTGAGTTACATGATGAGGTCAGCGACGCCATTAAGGTCAGTAATCATGCTAATGAGATTGTTATTAACAGTCTGCGTGTGTGTTTAAGTCTTTAATGACATATAACGTGACTTTTATGTCAGAGAGGTACACAGGAGTGGTTCACCATCAAGAAGGGATTGCATCAGCCAATGACCAAGGTAAAGACAAGCGTCACATTGTCTCTGGAATTGAAACTGATATGGTTTCTCCATTTTCTTTCATATCACTAAATTCATGTTTTTCTTGCACCACGCTGACATGCAGGACCTGTCTGAGATTGTGAGCGCCCTCTCGAGTTTGATCGGGGAGGTGCAGGAGGACATAAAACACAACAAGGATGTCTGGAATAGAGTATTTGTCAGGTAAGGTGGGACCACTAGTACCAGCTCTGGCTTCTCTCCTTTAATAGACAGGCTTTTTGACTCGGTGTAACAAACAAACACTGATTATGGCTGTTTTCCTTGTGTTTTTCTTCTCATGATTGTAGCGCCGTGCAAGTGGATGTGTTCACTGTTGTCTATAAGAGGTTTGACTCCCTGGTAGGTAACAGTTTGAGTTTGAGTTGAGTTGAGATCATTTTTTTGCACCACGTAAAAGAAGATGGACACATTATGAAATCCACACGAGAGAAAAAAGTACAGAAAACCGAAAACACACAGCTCAGATTCATACACACGACACCAGAGGTTACAACAGGTGTTGTATGTAGTTCACGTCAGGTTCCCAGATTTGACAGAATTGGTCTTTTTGATGACTCAGTATCATCTCACCCCACTTTCTCTCCTCTTCCCTCCATAGCTTGTGAACGAGGTGAGGGAAACCTTATCCCTGATTGAGGGTCAGATGGAGCAGCCTCTAGCCAAGAGCCTGTTCCCTGTCTACCTGAGCCTGCAGGCCATCCACAAAGACAAGGCCTTCTTACAGAGGAGGTCAGTCATCACACACACACACACCAGACTGTACAGCAGTTATTCCCAATCCTGTTTATCTGACAGCTGTTTCCTCCACCTCCCTTTATTATAAGTAATTATAAATTATAAGAGTTTTTGATTTTGTTTCAGGGGATTTCTTGAGCTGACAAACTTTCAGGAGGGCTTCAGAGAGGCACTGCCCTACTGGCTGAACCAGGCGTTCAGCACAACTCAGGACAGGGTGGAGAGGGCCGTGCAGGTGGACCAGGTGACGCTCGTGTTTTGATGTTTTGCTGTTATGATAAACGTGGTTTATTACTTTTGTTTCAAACGTATTATTTCCATGAAACTCTCCTCACCAGCTCCAGCCCCTGCAGTCTGGCGCCGTGCCCATAAAACACAGCTCCTCAGCAGTGGACCTGGTGGCATGTATCCAGCCTATCTGCCAGCTGTGGGAGCAGCTGTCCTGGCCCGACCCCGAGGAGGCCTTCATGCTCATGGTCAAACTCACTGAGGTGCAGTTTCCTCGCGTTGATAACATGGTCCTGATCGACAGTTTCACTGCTCAGATTATCTGAATGTGGTCGATCTTTGCTTTCTGTGTCTTCAGGATGTGTGTAAGATTGTGGTGAACTACTGTCACACCCTGAAGGAGAGGGTCAGGGTGCTGTCTGAGAACTCCGACCACGGCAGCGCCATCAACATGGTAAGGACAGACGGACTGTGTGCTGGAAATAATTCTCATGCTATTTACGCACATCTCAAACCGCTCTCCTCTCCCTGCAGCTGTGTGTGGTGGTGAACGACTTGGAGCACTTACGGTCGGTGCTGACACGACTTCCCACGCAGCTGAACTGGGCCGGGCTTCGGGACCGGACCCAAAACGTCATAGGGGAAAGCCAGTTCCACAACACTCTGCCCTTGCAGCTCCAGCAAGCCCAGGGCATCCTCGGCCGAGAGATCCGCTCCGCTCTGGACACTCTCGGGAAAAAGGTGTGACACTAAACACGTAACATTTAATCGCCAGAACGTCATTGAAAAAGAAAAGCCTTCAACGTGACCTCTGCCCTGTCTCTTCAGTTAAACACAGACATTGAGACTCATGTCAGAAACATGTCGACCAGGCGGAGGATTCCCTCCAAGTCCACAGAGGATGTAGGTGAAAATCACTGCCAGTCAAAACACAAATGCAGATGCCTTTTACAAGCGTGCTTGATATTCAGCTTCTCCTCCGTTTTAGGCCGCAGCCCCACTGATGCGCTACCTGGAGCAGGAGCTGCACTACATGAACGAAAACCTGGTTCAAGAGAACTTCAACAGGTTCCACGTGTTACTCATTTTCATCCATTTAATCCATTTCCTCACTCGGCATCCCCTCGTGACATCGTGCCCCTGTTTTCCCTCTCATGTCCAGTCTCCTGACTCCTCTGTGGAACAACTCAGTGAGGATCCTCCACCAGGTGGCTACTCAGCATCCACAGCAAGAGGGGCTCATGGTGTTCTGCCAGAGACTGCTGTATACACTGCAGGTCGGTCCTCAGCTACCTAGGGTATAAGAAAGCTTTTGTAGTGAAGCAGCGAGTGAAATGTGCTCAAGAGACTTTTAGCTTAGCATAAAGACTGGAAGCCTTACTGGAAGCCTTACACGGCCTTATGGGACTTTTTATTTCCTTTATTTCAGTGCCTGGAGCAGTGCTTCCACGCTGAGGGGAACGGGCTGCCTCTGAATACACTCCACTCTAATGATTACAAGGTGAATAAGTGAAGCCAACAGAAGACTGAAATAACAAAGTGGAAATACTCGTCTTTCATTGTTCTCTCCCGTGTGTCCAGGCTCTCAAAGCTCACCTGACTCACAACTCTCTGAGCTGCAGGCAGCTGGTAGAGAAGTTCCTCGAAAGGAAAATATGGGAGCAGGTGAGACAGGTGAAGGAACACACTCTCAGACTACAGCAAACACAGGCCAACCGTTCACACCTCCTTTGGTTTCTCCTGTTTGCCCAACAGAATGTGTACAGTGGAGAGAAATACGGTGCAGTCACCCTCCTCACGTCCTACAGGAGATCGGACCAAAGACTCAGAGTTGAGGTGCTGAATGCAGTCAACCTCCTTCCGATGGACTCTAATGGTAACACTAACTACGCTAATGGTCACAGCACAGATGCTTTACAGAAAAGGTGCATTGCTTTGACACGTTGATGCTTCTGCCAGGTTTTAGCGATCCCTTCGTGCAGCTGTGTTTGGAGCCTAACCACATTTTTCCTGAGGTGGAGCCTCGCTGCACTCAGATCAAAAGCTGCGATCTCAACCCCCTTTTTGATGAGGCTTTTGAATTGTAAGTCGTTGATCTTATATTAATAAATATTCTGTGTCCCTCTCTCACAAGTGAACCTGCACAGTTGTTCGCTTTCAGGATGTTTCTGACCTCCTTCACTTCCTCTGCTCTCTGATCACAGTCTGGTATCCCTGGATCAGTGCCAGGCTCTGGGGGCCTGCCTGGTGGTGACGGTTCTGGACCATGACACCTTGAGGACTGATGACTTTGAAGGCGAGGCCTTCCTGGCCCTCAAGGCCATACCAGGAGTAGGTGGGGGAAGGGAAGTAGACGGACTCAGCAAACTGCCAGACGCCATCCCTGCACAGATCCGACTGCCTCTGATGCACCCGAAGCCCAATGGTACGATGGGTCAGGGGGTTCAGACCTCTCTTTTTAACCAGGGCATGACTGGACTAACCTGTTATGGGGCCCTGAGAAAAAACAAGAGATGCTGGGCCCCTGTTACATCCTCTTTATCCCACTTGAAAGGTCCAGTGTGAGTTCATGGGTCTATCAACAGAAATGGAATATAGTATTCATAGCCATGTGCCAGTCGAATACAATCACCTAAAACTAAGGATTGTGAATGAGCCCTTTATAACTTCCTACAGTGCAAGCCTACCATGCTGCCCCTACATATTTGTACAGTAGCCCAGAATGGACAAACAAGGGCTTTTTGAATTCTTACATTCCAGTGGCAGCTGAACTTTTGTGGTGTAATTACACCGGTTTTAAGGCAAAGACAGATAAAGGAATACCACTTTGTGTTGTGGCAAGTGGAGGATCATACTTATTGCTTAAAATAAGAAAAAGAAAGGCAGCGTGACTCCTTGTTGTCTACCATAGCTTCTCTGCACGCTTGGAAAGGGAGGGGGGAGGCGAGGGATATTCAGTTGATTGTGATCTGCAACCTCATCACCAGATGCCACTTGATTCTACACACTCTACTTACACTTTTTTTTTTTTACAGGTCTCTCATGAAACCAGACAACTGGCATTATTCTATTAGTAATTTGTACCTGGCAAGTTCTGTTTTCATTCATTTGGTATTTGATGGAGAATTTGAGCCCAATTTTTGTTCCTGTCTTGTTTTTGTGTACTTTCTCCAGAGGACAGCATTCTGAGGTTACTGGAGTCCAGGAAAGGAGAGCGAGAGGCTCAGGCCTTCGTGAAGAAGCGAAGACAGAGAGAGAAACAGTCCCAGGAAGGGGTTCAGCCGTAACAGACACACACGCAATTTCTTCCTCCAAAAATATACAATTTGCTTTAATGATCTGTACCAAAACAAGAAAAATCCACTCAGAAAGAAACACTGGATGAGTAGTGTGGACTGTATGCTGAGCATGGGTTTACCAAAGACCATCACAGTGATCATGAACACTTTCACACCTGCATTTAAACCTCATACACCTTTACATATATGTCTGCTTCCTGATGTTTTGTCTAATCAGTGCAAGAGATAAGTATGACATCACTTAACTATGTGATGAGATAAAAATAAGACATACTGAACTGTCGAAGATGACTACAAATATAAAAATTTTGGCAGAGAAACTGTCATACATTGATTTTTAACATAGCAAATAAGCCGGTTTTAAACAAAAAATGTGTATGTTTCAGTTAACATGAAAAGTATTTAAGGAAAAAATTAAAAATATGTAATTTTAAAGACTACACAAGTTGACCGAGTACATTTGTCTTGATTGTGTTAACATGCTTTCCTCTTCCAGTTTATGTAGAAGAATATTAGAGAAAACCTGAGAGCTTTAACAGAGGCCATCTGTTGTAAATTCAAACAAATATTACTAAACTTTTAAATATGTTCTGTTATTATTCAACAGTAATTGAACATTTTTAAATTTCTTTCACTAAAAAACACCTATGGAAAAAGAAATTCAATATAATCTAGACAAGTGCTACCAGCAGACTGGTACGACGGCCCCCTTTTGGCTGTAGCAATAGAATAGGTTGTCTGGATGAAACTAAATATGCCCTTTAAGTGTTTTCAATCAGACCTGTTTGTTCAGACATCTCATCACCCTCGAAAAATAAAATAGCTGCTAACCTGCTGCCTCATCCATCCATGTAGAAACTTTTAAGGACTTTGTTGTCGCACGACTAAATATGCCTCTTTCCAGAATTTGTAGCGCAGTTACTCATAATAGCCGACGGCTACCGGGCCACCAGGCATCAGCCAAGAAGATAAGTGTAGTTTTACATTCACTTCTGTGTTGTCACAAAGCATCTGCATCTCATCCATAAGCACTGGTATGCTTCAATCCATTTGGCATACACAGTTACTTTAGTAGGAAATACTCCTCACTTTAACCGCTCGTCACTAGAACTGCTCCCCACTGTGGATTCTTACAACTGCAGTCTATGAGGACTGTGGATTATCACGAGTAATGGTCTTGCTTTCTGGAAAGAGACCTAACAGTTCAACTTTCATATGAAATGTTTAGGAGAAACCAAATGCCATTGACCTTTGTGGTGCTAAGGTGACAGTGGGCATCTTTAAACCTCAGAAAATCACGCAGAAACTGTCCGGGTATGTAAATATCATTCCACAAATGTGTTTCCTTTATGCTTTGAAACATATCAAAAATATGATTTAGAACTATGTATGCAAATGTTTCATAGTTAGTTAGAGAAGAAATAACAGCAGGTCTTAAAGTTATTTTCACAAATCAAGAACAGGGGTTAAAAACAGTGTCGCTGGTCAATAGCAATAACTAGTAAAATGTATTGTGTTCCATGGGTAACACTGGAAATATTAATAATCCTTAATTCCACATTAAGAGCTTTCACTTAGTGACCTATGCTCATTAAGATGGTCATTCATCAGTAAACGTCATCTTAAAAATATAAAACCACATCAGTGCTCGTGTTGTCACCACATTATACGATGACCTCGACATCATTTTTGAGATCCAAGGCTGGTATCTGTGGAATCAGGACTGACTGGTCTGGAATCTGTCGTGGTCCAAACGGGGGGTGTGAGGTCAAGAGAGCTGCTGCTCCAGGGTCTGTTCGGGGCAGAGTGGGCACTCTGTGGAGGTGGAGCAGCTCTCACACTGTAGTCCATGGCCACAGGGCAGGGACACTGAGCCCTGCTCTCCACATGTCACACAGCACTGTCTCTGTTTCCTGTACACCACCTTGGAAAACACAGGGAAACATGTCGACCTCTCAAAGTCAAGAACGTTGGATGATGGAGGGGACAACACATGCTGTTCGCCACTATTTTGAGAGCAAAGGAAAACTAAACTATAGTATGCTAATGTGCACTTGGTTCTCTGAGAACTTGCAATGAGCATTTCTGGTTATTTCTGGCACTTTGTGAACCATAAAAAATAATCAAGACATTATTGCTGGATTATTTCGTAACTCAAATAATAAGAGGTGTTAAAGTCAAACTTCTTGCCACTTTTATGTGGATGTCCAACCAGTGTTGATGGTAAGTTGTCCACTGCAGCAATAAATACCTTTGTGTGTGCTATATTGACCAAGAAAGATGAGTTGTTCTCGCAGGACTGTGCCAGAACTGCATACATTTACCATGATGCATTGCACACGAGCCTCTGTCTCCCAACCCACAAATCCTCTCTGCTGTCTTGTGGGTACTGTCAGACGCAGACAGCTCACAAACTTAACCAAACCTGCCTATGGTGAAATTCATTGCAACAGAGCAGGTTGATTACCCAGGCCGACAGAGCCTGCAGTTCTTCCTGGTCACCAGTGCTGTCATTTGAGTTGTCAGCGACCAGAAGAAAGTACGACAGATTTTTTTTATATATTTTTTTAATATATTTTCAGAAAACTCAGTTTTCCCAATCAATACAGCGCACACTGAGGTATTTTTTCTTCAATTGCCAGTAACCCTGATTGGACATCCATGTGAACATCCAACATCCAAGTTGTTGTGTTTTACCTTATTACCTAAATTACTTTAAAACTTTAAAAATGCCAATAAGCACTGTCTGGCTACAGTGTTAGTGTTGATGTGTACAAACTATTTAATCAGAACACACCATGTTGGGGCCGTATAAATTTAGGTTTACCACGCAGGTCTTTATGCTGACTCACATACGTGTAAGTTCTGAGTCAGTGGTATTACCTGTTCCACAGCGTGTAAGCAGCTACAGAGCTGAGCCTGCAAACTGAGGACTGACTCTAAGGGCAGCCGGTGTAGGAGCTGGAGTTGGTGCAGTGCTAGATGGGGATTGTCTCCGCTCCTTAGGCTCTCCAGCGCCTCCTGCAGGAGAGACGCCTGTCTCTGTGCCTCCTCCTCAGCCTGCCTGGCTCTCTCTGCTTCCATGGCTAATCGTGCTGCATGCGCACGGGACTCCTCTGCATCTGCTTTCAGCGCAGCCCACGACTACAAGAGGAAGAATACGGGAATTCAAAACTCAGAATTCAAAACTGGTTTAACTGGATATACTAATGTTTATGCAATATGCATAAACATACAAGCCTCTGCACCACAAACAGCTATTTTACAGACATGCATGCACACATGTCCCACTACCTACCTACCTGAGCTGTGTGTCTCCAGCTGTGACCCCACTGCTTGAGTGCCCTATGGGCCTCCTCCAGCTCCTGTTTGAGCCTAGAAGTCTCTGCACAGGGGCCGGAGGGCAGCAGGGTGGGGGGCGTGCCAGGGGAACCCTGGCCTGATGGGAAGTGCTCCCAGATATTAGTGCTCATACCATTCAGACCTACAAAAAAAAAAAGAATAGATATAAACAAAATGATATCATCCCTCCCTGCACCACTTGATGTCTTTAATCAAATGCCACAAACCTAAAGAACTATGAGATGGTCCCAAGAAGGTGCTTTCTGATTGGCCAGGTTGTGACAAGTGAGTAGAAAAGAATGGTGAGGCGTGCGGCCTGATTGGGGGAGATGGCGAAGGGGAGCTAAAAGGAGCAGAGCTGCTAAAGGATCCTGGGATATTGACTGGAGCTGAGCTCTGAAACTGGCTACCTCCTATAAAGGCAAAGAGACAAATCATTATGAGTTATATTTAGGTGCGCTTCTAAATGGTGTTTTGCTCTCGTGTCTTTGAAATACCGAGCATGACTCCCACACTGGGCAGAGCAGAGCTGCTTTCCAAGCTCCTCTCCAACGCCGACACACCAAAATCGTTCAGGTCAAGATCATCCAGGGCTGACTCTGGAACACGAACACCACGAGAGCAATTAGTCAGATTTAGAGTTACACAACTGGTGCTTACACAACAACACTGGACATCTTCACTTACCAACAACTGACTCTACAGTCTCACTGGTGGGGTAAAAGGGCAGGGCGTTAGCGTTCATGCCAGAGGAGATGCTAGATCCAGGGGGTCCGAGGGGGGCGGGGCTGGGTGGTGTGGCGGCCAGACTGGAGGGAATGCTGGAGGACAGACTCAGAGGGCTGCCCACAGGCAGAAATACTAACAAGTCCTGCAGGAGAGCCAAAGTGGAATGTGGTGTTTGAAAGAAACAGTTGTTACTTTAAACTTGTGTCCTTGCAGCAAGACTACATTTAACAGAAAAAAAGTATGTATTCCTGAAGAAAAAACGTGGACCAATTTTAGACCACAAGACACACAACCACCTTGTATGTGAGCGTGTCACTGTACCTGTTTGCTTTGCGTTGAGGCTAATTCTCTGTTGCGCTGCTCAAGAGCAAAACTCCTTTGCTTAGCCTGAAACCACAAACGACACAAGAATGCTAACATGAAAACATGCTGGATGAGCCTCTCTGCAGTAACTATGACTTCAATCAAGAGATTTTCCTTTGTTTCATTTAATAGTGTCAAATAATGCCAAGTCCCCCTTTTTCACTGTCCCTCCGCTGCATTTCTATACATTCATTGCTTCCCTCAGACCTTAAAGCCTTACACTCTGTTTTACATATTTATCTCCTCTATATATAGATCTTTATACATCTTTATTGCATCACACAAGTGTACTGGTACAACCAAAAAGACAATACCTTGAACACCTTGAATCTTGAATCTCTCACCTGGTCCTCCCTCTCAAATCCGGGCGCTCTGCAGTAGCCTCCCTCTCCGGCCCAGGGAGACAGCGGCTCCGCTCCCCCACTCACGTCCTCACACAGAGACAAAACGCTTCCCAGCAGCCCCTGCTCTGCTACACGCGACCCCGCAGATGGGGAGAAGGGGTCTGAAACTGGGCCAGAGGCAGAGCCCATGTTGTGTCTGCTGGGACTTGAAGAGGCTTCCTGGGCAGGATGAGGGTCTGGAGGTCTGGGGGGTGGAGGGGAGCTCGGTGTGGGGAATGATGGCTCCTCGGGAACAAAGGGCTCTGGATGAGGTTTAAAAATCAAAATAGAAAAGAGGATGTTACATTGCATCAAATGGATGTTGAGAGATGTTTAGAAATGCATCGTGGGTACTCACTTTCAACATGAGCAAAGGCACAGAAGGGCCCTCTGGGACAGCTGCCACACTGCTGCATGTCGTTACACTTACTGGATTTATAGATCTGTGGCAAAGAAACAAAACACACGTTGACACTCATCTCCTGTGATTTCTGGTTTAGATTCTATGAGGTCTCTGCTGAATCAGACAAACCTCTGGGTGGAACTGTTGTTCTGTTCTTGTGTGGCAATACTGACATCCCTCTGCTCCCTCACATTTACTGGGATCCCCCCATTCCTCACTCTGTTTCACAGCTGGACACGGCAGCGCTCTGTGGCAAGAAGGAACAATCGCGTTAATAAAAACATTCACAATCAGCCAAAAATAGCTTCCAGTGATTTTCTTTGACATGAAGTGATGGAGCACCTGTATTTGTGCTTGTGCGGACTGCGCCTCCGGTCTTTGCTGTTATGGTAGTATGGACAGGCGTAGCCTTGACGGCACAGACGAGGTGGTTTCTTACAGAGTTCTGTCTTGTAGTGGGACAGCACGTAGTTGTTGTCTAAAGACAAAGGAGGACAACGAGGCAGACAGATGGTAAGGGCTGGTCAAGAAACATTCCACATCAAACCCTCGTTTCGTTCTGAACCCCTGCTGAAGTGCTTTAACACAGATATACCTTGCCAGCGTGGTTCTTCGCTCAGGATCTTCTCTATGAGGGCTGTGCTTGCTGCCTGTCCAGACTGTCCGTCTCCTCCACCGCCCTCTGGGGCCCCCGAGCCTCCCTGAGAGTCCATCACCTGCACTTCTCTGTCAAATCCACAGTGCAAAGAGACTGTAAACAACTACAACACCGATACACATCCAGAAACCAATATGAAGCGGACGGTTACATGATAGAATAAAGTTCTTTTGGCACCTGATGTCATAAACAGGGCTGCGCAAGTCATGCGATCCGTGTGCAAAGGCACAGTGGGAGCCGTTTTTGCTGCAGTGGCCTTTTGCATCAGTTTCATGGATACATGATCCAGTCTTGTAGTAGCGAAGGTGGTACCTGCGCTCGGTGTCACCTGCTGTCCGATGTAGAAACGGGCATCTGGAACACACAGAAAAATGACATTCAAAAGATAGGTACAAACACAAAGACATGCAGATCTCTGGAGCAAATAGTGTCCAGTAAACAGAGCAGCCATTTAGTTAGCCAGACTATATGCACATGTGGCACACCTCTGGTTTAAGGCTATTTCATTAATTGTCTTGTCAACCTCACTCGAAGCTGGTAACTAAGACTTCTCACTTTCCTGCATGAGCACAACATGCAGCCTTTCAGTAACTACCACGCTACAACCTGACCTTGTCTACACACTGCATGGCTGATTAAATTAACATGACTACTGCTAATGATATGAGCTTTACTGAGCCTGCGGCAACGTGCTGGTACTTCTCTCACACATCGGCAGAGTCATTTCCCACAACAGACCCCCTAGACTAGGTCACACATCATACATAATATATAACAGATAACACAGGTACATTTAGACTACTGTCACTGACACAATTAGATTTCTTTGTATCATTATTAAGTGTTTGCTTGTCTTGACAGACCGAGAGGGAACATGGATTGAACAAGAGAAAAGGAGAACTGAGGGAGGGACAGATGAGGAGAGGAAAGTGTACCGGCAAGAGGAGCAGGAGAAGAGAAAGATAGAAAGATTGCAGTCCCCCCCCCATCCACACACTGCCCCCACAGCAAACACTGTACTGTATACTACTGGTGCAGCTTCTGGTTATTTTCATTATCAATTAATCTGCTGATTATTTGGTTGGTTAAGCGATACATTTTTTTGCTTGTAAATTAATGAAAAATACCCATCACAACTTCCTAGAGCCTAAGGGGACGTCTTGAAGTTGCTTGTTTCGTCTGACTAACAGTTCAAAATCACTACATTTCCCATCTACAGTGAAATAACGATACAATTATAGAAATCCTCACTTTTAAGAAGCTGGAAAAAGAAAAAGTTTGGCATTTGTGCTTGAAGGGTGACTCAAAAAACAAAAACTGTAACTGCAAAATGATCTGTAGCAATAGCCTTATGCTGATAACATTCACAAAATATTATGGTTTCGACCGAACCCACATGAAAATAAACTTTTCTTTTCTTAAATGTAATATATCCATAAGTAGAACTAAGACTAAAACTTTCAGACCAAAACTTCCAGAGCTCTTTCCACTTCTGTGTAACGGTGACAAAGGTTTGGAGAGGAGTCAACTCGCCCCCCCCCCCCCTCGTCTGTCATCCACATTTACATTCCCTTTGTCTGTGACTGGCACCAAGTGGGTGCCAAAACACCATGAAGGCTCAGCACATTTCAGTCAAAAACAGACTGACGATGGCTATGTTCAGGTGCTAATGCTCACTTTAAAAGATTATGCATCAGACACTATTCTTCCAAGGTGTTCAACTTGACTCACAATTGTGGAGAGGGTGCGTCCCCAATCACTACTCCGCTGAATTTGTCCCACTTGAAAAAAGATTCTTTGCCATGTAAAGTCCTACTCGTTCATTTACATGCAAAAAGGCTTACAAATGTTAGTGATGAGACAATGCTTTGGACACAGCAAAGTTTAACCTCCTCAATAGACCTGGGTCTGTGGAGTTTGTAAACAAAAAGCCAAACGCTGTGAAAAAGCCATGTGCTTTACACAGATGTGTCACCACCAGTCAACAATAACGCTTCCCTTTTACAGAGGAGCCTGATTTTTTTCTGTTAAATGTACGGGTCTATGGAATGGCCCCTCGATAATGGTACTTTTACAACGCTGACGTCTCAGTTGCACTCACTCATCTCCATCAGGGCAGGTGCCTGTTCCCTCATCGTATTTGGTGCAGTAAACATCTGGGCTGTAGTTGAAGGTCCCGTCCCGTCTGCGGATTGGCCTGCGGCGCCGCTGGTTCAGGAAGTGCCAGTGGAAACAGGAAAAGGGCCTGTGCTGTGTGCATTTATGCTGCACAAACAGGGGGCACTGCTCAGTTCTGAACTCTTTCAGATATCTGGAAGAGAGGGAAGCAGCAAGAGTGGAGTGCATTTCTAGACAGTGTTCATTGCCTTTAAAAGTGTCTTCCACAAGCAATAGTGTATTCATATTCACATACAGCACATTCAACATACTGGCTTATGGTGATAGTGTTTCTGTCTTATTCTCTGCTGCAGTAACAAACCTCTTCCCACGAAGAGCTAATATATAATGCAACTATGCTAACATTAGGTTTACTCAGCAGTATGACATATTCACAAACACTTGAACTATGCAGTGCCACAAAGCTTCTAAGAAATGGCTACTGTTTGTGAGTAACGTTAGGCCTCTTTCAAGAGAGCTGCTCCGGTTGGTAACTACATTACCGCTGAATAGCCTTGTTCCAGTCGTTTTAAAGAATATCAAGCTTACAACTGGCTTATTTTTTCAAATTCAATTTAGCTGTAATTTGGTATAAGCAACTACACGTGAGGTTGTGTACACTTAGCTAGCTAATCCAGCTAACTAGCTACGTACGTGTAATGTTGAGGTTTCTCGGGCTGCACGTTCAACACGGTTGCGGGAGATGTCGAGCCCCCTGCGGGCGAGGACGAAGAAGACGAGGAGGGTCCCCCGGTAGTCGTCGCTGCCGAAGATGACGGCGGCTGTGAGTGTGTTTTAGACATTTTACCCGTTTGAAGCCTAACAACGAGAAGCTTGTTTTTAGCTTACTGGCTAGCTATCCTTGTTAGCTTCGAAATCCGCATTCTACAACGATGTGAGCTTGCGCAAGGCAGGAGGAAGTAGTCGCAAAGGGACAACTAGGGGCAATACGGAACTATGGGACATGGAGTTCAACTTAACTAGTGATTGTGAACACCACGACGCATTTACGACAATAGATCATTCACTGTGACAATGCGTTTTCGAGCTACACACACTGGCTTTGTAGAAAGGTGAAAAAGAAAAGAAAAATGAGACAAACAGTACGGCTTGTGTTTGTTTTGAAGCGTCGTTTCTATTGGCTGAACGACACGTCCATTTTGGAAGATGAACCAATGACCGTGAAGTGTCTTACAAGCATGACGTCACTGGAAAGTATTAATACTCGGCCTCAACTCCCCCTCCCAACACAAACCGTTGTCATTATAACTGGTGATACACGACGATTGCTTCATATTACCCGACGTCCTAAAGGTAAATATCGCAGCCTCGCTTGATTGGATAATATACGTGAAATCGACCTTGTTACTGTGGTGTGTTGGGTATGTGGAAATGTGCGCTTCTGTTAACAGGCATTGTTTGGTACTCGGGCAAACGTCGACTTGCTAACGTTAGCGTTAGCTAAAAATAGAACAATGGAGACTCTACCTTTGACGGTACTAGTCTAACGTCACCGTTAACCCGTTTAACTGTGATAAGGCAGATAGTACGAGCTCAGTGTTGGTTAGACTTAACAGTCGAGATTGATGTTGGCTATTATACAAATGGCCATTGGCAGAGCTAATTCTTTCTGTAGGCTAATATTGTATGAGCTGAATCGAGGCAATGTCGCCTGGGGGTGAAATGAGAAGCAGTGAAAATGGCGAAGTCGATAAGCAAAGACTGACTGTTTGGGCTGGTTCAGGCGGCGAGTGTTTTGACGCAAGCTATTGGTGTCTGAGGGCCCCTGGCTCTGTCAGAAGTTCAGTGACCACGTCGCCGTTTGTCCATTGTAATTAATGTAAAAGAAAACTATAGACGTTAAGTGGTTTTAATGGAAAGACCGTGTACTGGCGCAAACACGACGCCTCTCAGTGCTTATAAACTGGGGGAGGGGAGCTCTTTAATAGTTAGGCTAGGCTAGGCTAGGTTAGCATCGTAGCCAGGCGCTTAATACCGCACCTGTAAGATTTATTCTGAAACTCCTACTTCTGATTTGACACTCGCCCTAGTATTTTAATCGCGACTCTTATTTTATTTAGCAAGTACGAGATGGCCCGTACCAAGCAGACCGCCCGTAAATCCACCGGAGGAAAGGCGCCAAGGAAGCAGCTCGCTACCAAGGCAGCCAGGAAGAGCGCCCCATCCACAGGCGGCGTGAAGAAGCCCCATCGCTACAGGTTTGTAGCGCTTATTTTCCACTCGATTGAATGTGTTCATCGGTCAATAGCATTCAGCAAACTGACTAGAATCTCTTTCCAGGCCCGGAACTGTGGCTCTGAGGGAGATCCGTCGTTACCAGAAGTCCACAGAGTTGCTCATTCGCAAGCTGCCCTTCCAGCGTCTGGTGAGAGAGATTGCCCAGGACTTCAAGACTGATCTGCGCTTTCAGAGTGCTGCCATTGGCGCTCTTCAGGTAACTGAGATACGGATTTTAACATCTGCACAGCTGTGGTGCTAATGGATTGTGGGCTTGTGTCTGAACTGTCTGTTTCCGTTCTTTTAACAGGAAGCCAGTGAGGCTTACCTGGTGGGTCTGTTCGAGGACACCAACCTGTGCGCCATCCATGCCAAGCGTGTCACCATCATGCCCAAAGACATCCAGCTGGCCCGTAGGATAAGGGGCGAGAGGGCATAAGCAGCAAGTGACAGCATTGTCAAGACAAATGATCCTATTTATCGTACTTAACCATTTTTGTGGACGTTTTTATTTCTTGGGTATTTTTTACAAGTTTTCTTTTGAATTTTGTATTTTTAGATTGGGACAATTCATCAATCATTCCACAAGCCTGAGTGTACTTAGGGTAGTTGGAAATGTTGTTCAGTAGGAGTGTATACCTATTCCATCATGGGTCATTACAATACATTACAGCCATCATACACCCCTCATGTTTGTGGGTATTGCGCTCCCTCTGGTGATGGAATTGTCTTTGGTGCGAGGATGAGGTCTTCACATCTTCCACGGGGGTCCAGGGTCTCTTCACCCATCTACCATTTACCACAGAATGCCAGCATGTCTTGCTCAACAGGTCTCACTGCAGGGTTTGGTATTGGCTACCAGTCAATACTCTACTCTCAGTGACTAAGAGCATGGCAGACCCCTTCTGTATTTTTCTGGACTGCTTTTTACATGTTTTTCAACATAAATCTTGGCAGCTACATTTAATACTATTTATGAAAATGTTGTCACATGTCTTTCTATTAAAGGTCTTTATGATTAGAAACCTTTTGTGTTCTGTAGTCGATTTGCAATGTGGTTGTATTCAGACACTAATGCGGTGTTATGGTATTTACATTTATTTACAGCCACACATGAAATAGGAGGTGCTCTCATTGTCATACAAACCACTCCGTATGCTTGAAACCCGTAGCTGTAAAGATAACGACAAAATCATGACATCTTGGCTGTGAAGAATTTTGGATCACTTGTGTATTGCTCACATGCTGTGCCTCACCAATACGGCAGACTATCTCCTCACACTCCTTAATGGTGCTGGCTCGGAGTGCCACACAGCAGAAGCCTGTCGACTGAGGGGTTTCTGGGGAGTCTCTGTGAACAGAGCCAATCATATACTGAGATGATGTCTGGGTCCAGCCAATGACAACACAGCTGTACTGTCTTGGGTATTGCATCATCACATGTTTATGGAGAGGTGTGTCCTAAACTACTGTAGGCCTGGATTAATGGCTGTGTGGGAAAAACCTTTATTTTTCTGCCGCTAAATCTGACAGTTCTGCTCTTCAAAGGTTTGACGGGTTCATTTGGTACTTACGCCACACAGAATGCAAATATGGTGTAGTCTGGTTGACCAAATCTCCCCACACACGAAATCTCTGGATAATGATGTTCAAACAGCTCCTGTGGAAACACGAACACAGTTGACCTGTTAACGACCAATGTCGAGCAATAGCAAAGACGGCACAGACAAATGTCTCCTTACCAGTTTACTGCTTCTGTCTGTGCAGGTCAAATGGGTTTCCTTCATGTCTAAAAGCACTTCCTGCAGGGCAAATTGAAACAGATTGAACACACATTGATATTGACAAGTGCTTTGCAGAACATGACAGTAGTGTTATTACCTTGCTGGGCAGGTTTTTCTGCAACACTTGTGGAATGGCGTGCTGTAGCACTTCCTTGCCTCCAAACTAAGAAAGGATAAGACCAGATATATCAGTTATCTGAGTCTAGCACATATATACACACACAGATTGAACATTTAATAAAGTGTAAAGCAAAAGCATTTGTTTACCATTCCAATGTTTGCCTTTCCCAAGAACTGCACTATGTACACAATTCTGTAGGGAGAGTAGAGTCAGTGTTATAATGGAAAGAGTAAACTTGGCAAAATGTTCCTTAAATGGCTCTTCCAGATTTGGTAAGCAACTTGCCTTCCCTCTTTGAGACACTGTGACGGAGAGGTTCTCTCGTCCTTGGTGGCTGACTGTTGGGAGGAAGCAGGACTGAGCTGTAGGGTGGGGTTCTCCATCCTCAGGGTCCGCAGGAGTTTGATAAGGGGCCGATACACTGTTCCATCGTGAGCCCTCCACCGCAGGACATTGATGGACAGAGGGCTGCCCTTCAGCCGAGACAAAACCACACCTGCCTGGGAAACAGAGCAATGCACCGTGACTCTATGTACGACAGCTTCTATGACTTGTGCAGTGGCAGGTTTTTTTTAATTACGCAAACTCGTCTTGTCAAGGGTGTGACTGGCCAGTGTCCCATGGGTTCGATCAATCGGACAACACTCACAGAATGTGAGCTGTGCTTCTTGGCTGTTCTCATTTTTGTACCTATCTTCAAGTGGGATCGCGTTCACAATGATAACAAGAAGAGTCTTGTATACCCAGTCAGGCGTTGCCACTATTTTCTGGCTGATTAGAGTTCTGTTCATGTAGAGGGTGCAGCTGTGCTGGGCATTGTGTAATGTCACCAAACTACACATAATCACAAAAATGATTAAGTGCACATTGTCCCTCCCTAACTGCCTAAAGTCATAGGAGTATCAGGGAGATGTCTCTTTCACAGTCTGTACATACCAACCCAAAGTCAGCACAATGTCTAATCAGGGCACTTTTGAGAAGCCGTCAGTGTAAAGCTCAGTTCACTGCACCTACACTTTACTTTGTGTTCTGTGATGGCTCAAATGTCTGATATTAATTTATTTAACACCAGCTACACTGTGGTGACACAGAGCACACATGATGTCTGTGACCGTCAGTGAGTGTTAGAACGTATAATACTGCTTGTTTGAGGATACCTGTCCACTCTTGGAGTTCCGCAACGAGGTCCCGTTGATCTCATCAATGAGGTCACCAGGAGAGATAAACTTGTCGACATGAGCCTGACTCCCAGGCACCAGATCGAGGACAAAGACGCGCCCACTGAGATATCTGAGAGACAGAGGGGGAGTGGATGCAGCAGTTCGAACAAAGCTATTTATGAGTAGATATTCTTGATGGAAATAAAGCACTTTATAGAGTGGGAGATACAAACCTCAACACCATCCCTACCTCCCGACAGGGCACCACTTCATATGTCTCACACACCTGGAAACATTCGAAACAATTAACAGACAATCTCACACATTCTGCTGTTCCGTTATCTCACTGCGATGTGTGCCTTTCCATGCATTTTCAGAGTTACTATCATTGTTTTTACCGGTATGAGCCAGCTCTCATCCAGAAAACTGCAATTCTGTGAAAAAAGACCAGAGGTGGTTGTTAGTGTAGAGTCATTTGAATTGAATTGCTCAAACCACATGATTGTAGACATGGTTGTATTTTGGTGTGTGTGTGTATGAAAATATTGAAAATGGCTTGTGCATTTGCAATTTAATGGTATAAAAAAGGAGTTGCTCTGACCTCTACGTTCAGTTTAAACTCCATGTGAGAGAGGACAAGCAGCAGTGACATGAAAGGCTCTGGAAGAGGGAAAATATTTGTTGTTGACGTTGGACACAGAATTTCCTGGGCTTTGCTCAGCATTTAGTGGAAACAATCAGATCCGGTAAAAAGCCTCACCCACGAATTCCTCATTCCTGAGGAGTGACATTGCCGGACTGTACCACTGGAGGGGAGAGAAACGGTATGAACCCAAGCTATTTTAGTATCTGAGACAGACTTACTTAAATTTGAATCAAGTCTAGCGACTGGGCATGTTTGGTGGACACTTTGCCCAGAGCACCCAACAGCAACAAGAGAAGACACATATGGGCAGCACCAGAAAAGACCATCAACCCCTAAATATGTGCGTTGTAGAAAATGTATCTGGTCCATGCGGCTGACCTCCAGGACTCTGGGGGTGTGCAGCAGGTGTGTGATGAACTGTGGCAGAACCTTGCGGCCGAGGGCCAGTCTGAGCAGGTAGCGGCCTCGGCCCTGAGCTGAGAGCAGCTTCCTGCAAGCTCTGGTCTGCTCCACCACCAAGGACAGGGCAGACAGCCTACACACACACACACCAGCAGAGACAGCAGGTATTAACAGGGCGTGAAATAATGCTGTTGTTATTAAAGTAACGTCTATTACATTATACAGTTATAGTAATGTTAAAATGCAGTTCATGATGTTGTTACCTGCCACAGGCATCTTGGTGGATCAGCTGTTCAAAACACTGCCAGTAGTCTCTGTGTACCAGACTGAGAACTGGCTCTGGAGGGAGAGCAACACACACTCAGTCCATACAGCAAAAACACATGTTCACATGTAGTGCTTCAAATGATTAAGGTATTCTGACCCAAAACATTGTGTTTTATACACCTGTTCCAACCATTTAAAGCATAAACTGACACCCCAACATATGTAGTTGTTAATGTCAGGCATGTGCACTTGCAATAGAGCATTTTGACAAATAAGTACAGAGGTGATATATTTTAGGGGAAGCCCACATTGTGGGGACACTCACGTTGAAGCCCCTTCCTAAAGACCAGCTCAAGAAGCTCACAGCAAGAAGCGAGGTGAGGGTTGGTGTCGGTCACGGTGTCTCCATCTGACTGCAGGTTCAGGACACAGACTGGGAGGGGGAAAAAACAGAGGATCTGTTGTAGGTCTGGTCAAAAACATACGTTTTTCATGCATCCTGCGTGATCGTCGCCTTTACACGCATCATCACTATTACAGAAGCGGCACGGCAGATACTGTTCATGTAAAAAAGAGAAGAAAAAACACTGGTTTTGTGTGCAACAGGAATACAACTGAAATGATCAAAACAGGTGTCACTGTATCGACAAATAAGACGCGCGACACACGACGAAGCAATCTGCTGCCACTGGAAGCGAAATTATAATCCAAAAGCCTTTGCATTTTGCATTGATTATGCATCCTTACCTTTGAGAGTGCCGAGCAGAGGGTCTTTAGGAGCCATGTTGGGGGACCAGCTGTGATCGGAGGCTGTCGCTGACAGCAGACGCACCAAGCCTGCTGTCATTTAAACACAGTGACAAGCGCCGTGGTAATAACACTTCCGTGTAGCCTCCCGAACATACCGAGACACCTTCCCACACCGCACCACCTGAGAGCGTGGACAGCTGGGCTAAATACACACCGTGTAATTTAGTTTGTCAAGGATGATGTTATCAAATACCCACCGGGCTATAAGGACCTATAGACACCCATGGGTGGAGATATGAAGTGTTTATTAGCTGTAGTGACATCTGCTGCTCTGCTATCATAACTAAAACTGCCGTGCTGCCTTCAGGGACTCAGTGTCGGCTCTAGTGACTAAAGTCTTATTTCCAAATTGGTGTGTTTACTGACTAATATATTTTTTTTAATTAAAACGTAGCCATTGAACATTGGAGAGAACATTAATAAGAGTTTTAGTCAACTCACTTTTTTTGTAGCAAATTGGAATATTTCCGAAAGCAGACCCGCCATTAGCATGAGACACCGTTAGCATGAGATCGATACTGAGAGCTGGTGGCCAAACTGTTCACTGTGGGCTTGTAACGTTGTTTGCTTCAGTCGAATAAACATAAAGAAACACGGGAGGCTGGATGACAGAGTCCCCGGGCAGAGGTGTGCGGTCTCCCCGGGCTCGGCGGAGCTGTGGCGGCCTCTCGCGGCCTTTCCTCCGAAGTGCAGCTCGCTGAGCGCGGCGCTAGATTTAGAGCGCGCGCCCCGTCCGTCGTGCCGCAGTTGGAGCTCCTGGTGAAGCGGTGAGTCCGCGGAGGATGGCGGAGAACTAAATGAGCCAAAACATCACTGAGAAGTTGTCTGCGGAACCGAGAATTCTCCCATAACAAGGTCAGACTTTATATTTTTCACTAAATGTCTGTTTTAACGGAGCAAAGCGGTTGAACCGCGACACCGTCGAAGGCGAAATTAAAGCAAATAATTTGTTGTCAGTTTGGAAAACATGGCCTCAAGCGCACAGTAAGGGTGGCGTCAACATGTCAAAATGAGACAATGTGACGACGGGAGTTTTTTTTTTTTACACGTTCTTCCAGTGGTTATAAGGTGTTTTACAGTGTGTTTGTTTTGATGCTGACTTGCAGGCGGAGGTCGGTCCGTCAGTCCCAATATAGAAAGTCACTACCTGGGTTTGCGCCGCAGTGGCTCCGGCCATAATCCTGGATTTCCTCTAATCTACCAGCTCCTCTGCCACCTCGCTCTGCCTTCACTACCTAAAGTAAGCCCTCCCTCCCACCAGGAGGAGATATGCAAACATTTCTCTCCACAATTTCATAGACAAGTCTTCAATAATGTGCCACCGCCTCTTATTTACCATGAAATGCATTATTAATTGAGCTTCCCTGTATCTATTTAATTAGCTAACAGGCTAGGTGTCACCCAGGTGTCCTCCTCCTCCTCCAGCACGTGCCATGGCCTTAGTGGGCTAAAGTTAACGCGGCTCATGTTTGGAACATCAGTAATGGCATGTGACTCTTTCTGGCTTATTCAGACATGTGACAAGGTTCACCACAGTGTGTTTTCTGAACGACCCTTAGCCTCCACCATAGAGAGACTTCTGCACTTCTAAACTTCTCTGCTAGAAAAGCATTCATTTATGGATTATGTGTCCTAACAGATCACCGTGATATTGCTCACTCAAAGGTGAACTTTCAGTCCTGACTGATAGCCACCCAGCTGTATGTTTGCCAAGTCCTTAAATTCTCAATACCATACATGCTCTTCAGTCTTTGGAAAGTCAGTGCCAGCATCGTTTGGCTCAGCTGCCACCCCTACATCACAGAAAGCACAGCAAATCCCCTCAGCGCATCCAGCAGGCGTGCAGGGGCGAACTGCTGAATCAACAGCAAACTGGTCCAAAGCTCCCCCGCATCCTCCACAGTGTTCTAAAGCGCTCTGCGCTGCTGTCTCAGATCTCCTTGGGAATAAATTTCCAATTTCAAGGCCATGATCGAGATGCATCGACCCACACACGTCAGGAAATCCTGTTAGTGTGCAATATATTTTTGCCCATTTCTACATTGTTTGCTGCTCACTTTGTCGCTCTGTGTGTGTGTGTGCGTGTGTGTGTGTGTGTGTGTGTGTGTGTGTGTGTGTGTGTGTGTGTGTGTGCGTGTGCTGAGTAGGTGGGCTGTCTATTTTCACTCTTCCACCAATGTGTGGGTCCTGTTTACTCTCCTCCTCCTCACCCAGCGGTAGCTCAGAGTACCTAATAATGAGCTCTCTGTGGACTTCCAGCGCAGAGCGGTGATGAAAGTTCTGCAGTGCTTTTCTCCCTCTCTCGTCACACATATATACCTTTTGCCACCTCTCATAAACTACCGATTTCTGCTCTCTCATCGATTTGTGGGGGCTCAGTCAGCTGCACTTCAGCTCTAGCTCTTGACGGAGTAAGTGCCAGCGTGCTAAAGCTTTTTATTATTGTACCACAGGGCACCGGCCTCGCTCTCCTGCTGCCAGCATGATGAAGGACTGCCTGCAGTTCCTTATCGAGCCGGCCAAAAAGCTTAAGATCCGACTCAAGGTAGGGGTGCATGACTCTGTTCTCCTCTGATAGCACAGTAGTCACATCAAGTGCTAAATTTGTACAGCCTGCTCAAAAAATGTCCTTCAAGTCATGCTCTCTTCCCATTTGTCCTCTGCTTCTTTGCTCCAGGAGTCTCGTAAGCGAGTTAAACTTGAGAAGAAGGAGCCGCTTGTGGAGAGTCAATTATTTATTATGGAATTGGCCCGAGAACTCAACAAAATTTGCCAGGTAAGCTCTCCTCCTCTACCATCTCTGTCATAGACGCACATGCATCTGCAGTTTATCTCATTCAAATTATTGGTATTTTCATCCCAGAGGTCAAACATCCTCGGCCACATCTGGACCAGCGAGGACGTCTGGCCGGCCAGTGTGTGTCGTGAGTTCATCGTGGAATGGGCTGCTGTGTTGGAGAAGAGAGTACAGGTTTGCTGCTTTTGCTTTCACGTCAGAAAATAGTGAAAGATGTCCATCTCAGGATGATGTCTTCAAATGTCTTGTTTTGTCAACTAGCAGTCCAAAATCCAAAGATCTTTAGTTTAACATGACTTTAAACAGATGAGGGCAGGAAATCTTCATATTTAAGAGGCTGAAACAGCATTTTTTGCCTTTTTTGGCCAAAAAAAAAATGGTATAAATGGTTATCTAATGTTATTATTATATAATGGTGTGTCTCTTGTTCAGCCGAGGATCATCCCGACTGACTTCCAGTATGAGAAACCAGAGAAGAAAGACTGGAAGGGACACCTCTTCTGCATGCTGGAGGCAGGGGGGGAGTGCGACATGGGGCCCCACAAACGAGTCATCATGGACTGGACACGGGAGATTAAAAGCAGACCTCAGGTGACTATGGGATGGTGGACCTTTAGTGTGTCAGTACTTTCTCCCAGCAACGGGTGGCCGCTTAGTGATTAAAATGTGACCCAGTTTCCTTCTTACATCTGATAAAGATGATTAAGATAAACCCTACCCTTGTCAATCATCCCATCATTCTTAGAGTGCGCTGAAGCTATGATCACAAGTTAAAGGGATAGTTTGGATTATTTGAAGTGGGGTTGTGTAAGGTACTTATCCATAGTCAGTGTGTTACCTACATCAGATTGCGATCAGCACGCCCCCCCAGTTTGGGAGGAGCAGGCAGAAGTCCCAGAACAGATGCAGAAAAAAATATATTTTAGCCACTTGAAAAAAGCCCCACTTAAATACTTCCAAGTGTGTGTTATATTTAGAATATTTGCATCGCTTTACAGCGTCAGACAACCGTTTCCGAGGAGAACTGAAGCCGGCGTATTATTCTTTGCGCTCAATTCAAAGCCACCAGCCCCTATTGACAAAAATAGTGATTTTACCTTGCAGAGTACGGGAATTTGCTGTGCTGCAGCTGCCGTGATCAATGAATTAACACGTTCGTTTTCTATGCTAAATAATCATTTAAAACGCCAAAGTCACACAATAACACAAGCAAACTCACTGAGGCATCAGTAGACCAGCAACTCCCATGTTCTGTGAGGTAGAATTACTGTTTTAGTCAGTGGAGTTTGGTGGCTTTGAAGTCAGTGAAAACTAAGAGAGGACTGCTTCACCTTCCTGTTGAAAGGGCTGTCTGATGGTAACAGCACACAGCATAGATTAGCTGATGTTGATGTGTTTAGGTGGGCTTTTTTTTTTTGGTGGCTAAAATCCTTTTTATTCCCCCGTCCACAGCAGTACATTGCTGAGCATCTGTGCTGGGACCCCTGTGTTTATTGTCTCTGTCTCATCCTTTCCAGCCCACCGTCTGGCCGGGCGAGCCTGTGCTCATGATGCTGGACGACCTGGAATTCCAGTGGAAGAGGGGTCGACTGCCCAACCTGCTCCCAGCCATGGAGCTGGTCATGCTGGCAGTGCTGAATGCCGACAGCCCCGTCAAGGTCTGTATGTCTCTCTCAGCATGTAGCTGATTGGATTGTGTTGAACCGAATTCGTCTTGAACCCATGATAGGATAAACAGTGAGCAAAGTAAATGTAATTAAGTATGTGATACATT
Organism: Pempheris klunzingeri; assembly: GCF_042242105.1. Taxonomy (NCBI): domain Eukaryota; kingdom Metazoa; phylum Chordata; class Actinopteri; order Acropomatiformes; family Pempheridae; genus Pempheris; species Pempheris klunzingeri. Next base: position 17,755,428 of record NC_092031.1, read on the forward strand.
TCCGTGATGCTGTCTGTTTAACATGTATATGTGCTGCATGACTCCCAGTCAGGCTGATCCCTTTATCTCATTGTTAAACTCACCCTGGCCTGCTTTGTCTTTACGGTCCCATCGTCTACCCCTGTGTGTGTTTAGGAGGACGTGACAAAGCAGTGGCTGGTGAGAAAGCAGAGGAGCCAGAAGACTGGTGAGTGCATGTGTGCTATCTCTCATTAACTGAAGAGGGTGTTACAGATAAGGAGCGATGAACAAAACCCCACCTTAAAACAATCAAATTATAAAGAGATCATTCGGTATTCAAGATGAGGCGAACCCATCCATAATGTGTTAATTGCTGATGATTGTAAGAGTGTGTGTGCATACAGTAACACTATTGGCTTAATCAACGTATTTAGCAGGAGAGAAACTTGATGAGGTGCTTCCACCGGAGATAATCAGGATCGATGTGTGATGAAAGGAGCATGTGGAAGGATTTGGTTCAGTGAAACGACTGACTGTCTGCCTTTTATCGCTGTTTTCTTTCAGACGCTGTCCGCTACATCCCCCACAGTGGTGAGTACAAGTCCTGCCTATTGTTGAAATGAATATCCTGAAATGAAGTTGCTGTTTTAGTGGCAGGGCTGCAGCTAGTGATTATTTTCATTGTTGACTAATCTATTGGCCGGGGGCTGGGTGATACTATCTAAAATCTACTGTTGATCATGTTGTACTTCCTTACTTTTAATCAATTAGAATTTGACTAGTTAATAACTCTAGACGAGATCAGAGGTGGTTGGTTGGTTAAACATATCGTTAGAACATTAATATAATATAACATATACTGACCTTATAAAGATGACGTCAGCAGTCAGACGCCTATTTACACATCCAGCACACACAAAGCAACATTAGTGTTCATTCAGAGTTGTGTGTGTGTGTGTGTGTGTGTGTGTGTGTGTTCACCTTATCAATGAAAGCACAATACTCACTCTCCTTTTAGCTCTGTTTTGGTCTCCAGCCCTCCTTGGGGAAATATCTGGCTCTTTAGCTGCTCCATGCCAACTGTGCCTGTGTGCTGTGCACAGTGAGTTCATTAGAGATGCTAAAAACAGCCCTGATAAACAGCTGGCTGAAAATTCACTGTGAGCGACTTTCTCACCTTCCACACAGTCACTGGATCTGTTGAGGCTAGAAACATTTTTATGTGTAGCAGCTTTAAAAGTTTCTCTTCTTTGTCTTTGCAGTCTGGAATTGGATTTGTGATGCTGCAGGTATGAAAAAACCATTTACAATCACATCATCTCTTTTCCTCGTTATAATCTCTTTGCAGATTTTACAGTCTGTAATCATTCTTGGTCTGTAACTCCACAGAGGAAGTGACTCTGGACTCAGACTCCGCCAACCCTGACCTGCTCCTCTCCAGCGATGAAAAGCGCATGCGGTGCGGCCTGCAGCGCCAGGAAGTCCCACGGTGCCAGAAACGCTTCAACGGCTGGTGGTGCGCCGCGGGCCGGGAGAGCTACGCCTCCGGGCGCCACTACTGGGAGGTGGAGGTGGGTGAGCGGGACTGGCGGCTGGGCGTGGCCAAGGCGTCTGCGGCGAGGCAGGGCTTCCGCTCATTCAACACAGACACAGGCTACCTGACCCTCCGTCTGGAGAGGGGCACAGATCTGAAAGCCCTGACGGTGCCCGCCACCCCGCTGCCACAGTGCATGGTGCCCAGGAAGGTCGGGGTGTACCTGGACTATGAGCAGGGCCAGCTGTCCTTCTACGACGTGGAGAAGCGCTCCCACCTGTACACCTTCAACGAGAAGTTCACAGAGGAACTGTTCCCCGTGTTCGGGACTGTGGAGGTGGTCAAAGAGCTGGTGCTAAGGCCTGCAGACGTCAGACAGCCGTGCCTCTGCCCCGGGCCCTGCCTCTGGAACTGAACTGCTCTACACACAGCAGTCACTCCTCAGTGCTGATCCTCAGCAACCCACAAAGTCTGTGCTGTTACTCTGGTCCATTATTTAGTGAATTTGAATCTTGTGTGCTGCTTCTGGACTAAAGGTGTGACTCTTTCTGAGTTGCCTTATGAGATCACGATGAAGAACCGCCATGATTCTGCATTACACTTTCTGTTATTTCATGGAGACATACAGTGTTTGACTATTTGTCTTGTAAAGATGAATATTTTAAGGCTGTCGAGTCAAAACCTCCAAAAACAGCCTTGTTTCTAGCTGAACGGAAATATTTTCTTTACACTGTCCGATATGGAAATGTATTTTTTTCATTGCTTTTTTTTTTTTTTATTTGTTAGAGATGAAAATAAAACGTTCTAAAATGTTCTGAAGCGTAAAGGCACTGTGAAAGGACGTGTGACCAGCTACTTAGAACCTCAGTGCAGTGAGATGTTGCAGCTGATAATTACAGACTGGGTTGACATGCATGTGAAGAGTTCATTCTCACTGTTTACTTCTTTGTCTCAAGCTTCCTGCAAACATTTGTCAGGCATGAGCTTCTTTTTGCAGCTGTGTTTTTGTTAATGTGTGTAATATTATGATGGCTTTTTTCCCCAAACATCAATAAATGAACTGTAAATGCTCCACCTTGGCTCCAGTGGTCACACATACACATCCAGGTACGGTGTATTTATTTCAAATCTTTATTAAGTGCAGTAGAACATACCATAAAAAGAAACAATGCAAAAAAAAAAAAAGTAAGTGATACGTGTCGATCAAAAGTACATGAACGCTTAGATGAGTGTTTTTGGTGAAAAGTTCGTCCTCTTCTCTTCATCGGGGTTTTCGGACAAAAAAATCCTCTCAATATGTGTTTTACAAAATGTCGAGCTGAAGTACAGCAGGACCTGCTTTGAAGCAAATACAATCTTTCTGTCTTTACGTACTCTTTAAAATATAAAGATCTCACTGTTCCAATGTTCATCTACTGAAAATGCAAAAAACAGCCCTGCTTCATCGCATCTATTAGACTTTTGATAGTTTGTCTGCATTGTAAAATCATGCCCCTACTTGTCAGTAGGAAACGTGCATATAAATGAGCAACACAAGCACCAGCGTGTGTTTGTGGAAACAGCTCCAGGTTTGGCATTAAATCTAATGTAACTCTGTATAAGTAAAAATCTTAAAAGGTATTAAATATGTTTGGAAAGAAAAAAAACTTTCTCACACTTTAATATAATACAAATCTATGAACAGAAGCCCCAAATACACCAGTTATACCACGTGGTGAAAATGAACCTCATAAAACATCCGCAGCAAACTCTCTTCTGCAAACAGGTGAGATTTTAGTGAAAAACACCTCACGAAACATCTCTTACAGACAGGTGGAGGACACAAGGAGACAAGGGGGAAAGGTCACTTTGGATTACTGAACTGCAGTCAGATTACTGCTGTGCGCTGGCCTGATTACAGCCCCGGTGTGTGTGCGTTTCCAGGCCTGAGCCGACAGAGGGAGCGCAGCCTTGGCGGATTGAAACACATCAGAAGCAGCAGTGAAAATGAAGGTACAAGTTAGAAGGAACCTCACTTATGGAGGAGAGTGGCCGCAGTTTGTAACAGACAGGACAGAGAGGCCTCCTCTCCGTCTATTTATTACACCGAATCTGTTTTTGGCAGAATCTCACACACACACACACGAAAACATACACTGTCCGTGTGTGATTCCTCATCGCGTTGGACCTTTGGGTGTTGATTTGGGCGTAGTAAAGTAAGATCTTATGACTCATAAAACATCTTCTTTGTGACCGTGGTTTCTCCCATGACGCTCCTCTGGACCACTTCCTTGGTGAATTGCCGCGTCACCATGCCGGCGGTCTCCGTGTGCTGTGTGGTCATCATCATCCCATCTGTTAGGAAACAAGCAGCTGGGGTTGATGCATGCTGTTATCTATGCTCGTGGGAGCGCGGCTGAGAGTTCATCCGTACCTGAGAAGTAGGGGTCGTCGAGCATGGTGTGGGAGACGTTGGTTCTCGTGCTGACCTCTGTCGGCATGTGGAAAACTTCCCTCCTCGTCATTGATTGGCTGTTGTACTGAGACAAAGCGCCTGCAGGTGGCGAGGAAGGACAGAGATGCAGACGTTAGAATACTTTGCACTGGCGGATATTCTGAAAAAGTGGCGGGAAGGCCGAACAGGTTATTGGATCATGCTGAAATCTTGTGTGCAAGGTTGAATACTGATCTGATCTGAGGCAAGAAATCTACAGCAACAATTAGTGGTCAGGATGTATGAACAGTTTTACTACATGTCATTTCTAATGATTATGGTGACCTCCTTGGATTTTTTTCACACAAGATGTAAATCTAAAGGCCTGATTTTTGATGCAAATATCCAGCCCCCAGGAGATTTCTCTGGTGCCAACATTAGGGCCAACATTTCCACATTCATGCCCTTGAGAGGATGATCACTTCCTATTTTTCTCTACTAGCTTTGCTCTAGTGCATCCCCGCTGTCACATGGTGGGGTGTAATGGACATTTCAGTTTTTAGATTTATATGGAGGGCTCTGTCGGTAGGATTCATCTTACTCCCATCCTGAGACTCGATGGTGATGATGCCCTCCCTCTCAGGACCGAAGCCCTGCGTGGTTCGAGCCTGAACTTTAAACTTGTAGGGAACGTTCTCGGCCAGGTTTGGGACGGTCAGGCTGGTCTCTGCGCTGTCGCCGTTCACCTGGAAGGAGCGCACGTCTCCTGCGGGAGACAAAGAAGGCGCTTTCACACGGGAGACTAACGGCCTTATGGGAAATTCTCAAACCAGTCATGTAAACATATGTAAATTATTATTTCATTTAATCTTTCCTGAGAGCCTCACCTCCACCATGCAGCTGTTCGCAGGTGACCACATAGCCCAGGATGTCTCCGTTGGGTTTACGGGGCTTCTCCCAGCTGAGCTGCAGGGAATCAGGACTCAGGGCGGTGAAGACCAGGGGGCCCGGGGCACTGGGGGTGCTCAGAGTAAATGGCGAGCCTACAGAGAAAGAGGAGACTGTCAGTGAGTTCATGAAGTGAGGAGCTGTGACCCACAAAGCAACAGAATCAGTACCTGGCATGGGGCTGAGGGGACTCTTGGGGTCGACTGCAGACTCGATGGTGATGACTCCCTCTCTCTCTGGCCCCCAGCCCTCCTGGCTCTGAGCCTTCACCTTAAATAGGTAGGAGTGGTTGGGCAGCAGGTCCTGGATGATCACAGAGTTCTCTGCTGGGTTGGTCACATCAATACGTTTCACGTCACCTGCAGGAGAAGATACTGATGTTCACCATCGGCAATAAATATGAAAATGCAGGAAACTGTATGAATGGGATTTGGCCTGTTCTTCCTCAGTGGAAGCTACAGCAGCGTGTAGTGTCAGAAGGCAGCAGACAGCCCTAGAGGGGGTTCATTTACCTCCATTGAGCAGCTGGTAGAGAACACAGTAGCCCAGGATGTCTTTCTCACAATGGGGCTCCTGCCAGCTCACTTTGAGGGCAGTGGGACCCAGAGCAGAAAACACCAGTCTGCTGGGGGTGTCTGGAACTCCAGGAGAATGTCGAGCATCTGACGGCGGACACAGAGAGACACGAGTAAGAACACTGTTGGACACAATCGTTGTAGATGCGTAGTCAAAGTGACAAAGAAGTACAGACTGAACCTGTTAATAGAAATGACATGTACAGTACTGCACAACACTTTGGACCGTTTTCTAAATCTTTTTTTTTTTTTAATCAGTTGTTTGATTGTTATACTTCTATCCAGAATCCCTTCACTGGATGATCTGGTGTTAAAATAATAATAATGAGAATTCTTCTCATCACAACTTTTTTGTATATATTTAGGGGCGACAGAACAACTTTGACATTATTATCACTTTCGAAAGTTGTGATGATGGACAGGTTAGCAAACGGTTGCCTCTTTGCACACTCAGCAGACAGAGAACAACATTAACATTCATTTGGAGTCCTGTTTCTGTCCATCTGATGAGTCCAGCTCTATTCTGGTCTCCGGGGAAAACTACGTGGCTCTTCAGAACCTAACTGATCAAAAAAGAAGCATGTTTTGAAAGGCATACGGAAATGAATAAAAATGATGATTTAAAAAGTAGAAAATCAGCTAAAAACATGACACGGTCTGAAAAATGGTTGCCAGTATAGTAAAAATAAGTCATATGTGGTGGCTGAAACACATAAAACAGCAGGTGAGACATTTAAAGAGGAAATCAGAGACACAATATGAGACAAAAACAAGGGCAGGAATGAAGAAGACCGAAGAGAGGTGCACACCCCGCAGGCACATCCAGTGCCTTCATGCTTGTGTGCCGCAGACTTACCCTGCAGCACCCTGTCCAGATTATATAGGGCTTCACTGACGTCCGTAGACTGGTTCCTGGCCCTCGAACCCTGAGACAGGCTGTAGCTGAACTGGCTCTGAGAGCTGCTCTGCATCCCAGTGTAGCCAAACCCACCTGATGGCGCATTGAGCAGGGGGGCAGAGGAGGAGGATGAAGGGATGGTAAAGAGGAGAGGCAGAGAAAATGATGGAAGGTAGCACAGTAGGGGGTGGGGTGAAGTACAAAAAAAAAAAAAGGAGGTACAATAAAACATAAAGTTGGGATAAGGGGAGGGAGGGAGGGAGGGAGGGAGAAATGGCGATAGTCAGCATAGCTCCTGCAAAGTCAGTGTAACAAGCTGTGCAGCCAATAGCCCCAACCGTGCTACAGCGGTACAGCCATCGGCCTCATGCACCTGCACAGCTTACCTGCTTAGGCATCTCAAATATTGCAAATATAAAAATGTTGGCCAGAAAGACAAATCTAATTCCATTGACATTTACTCTGGAATGAAATGAGACCACTGCTGAGGTGCAAAGCTAACCTAGATCTGGGAACTTGCTCAGCACATCTCCCATGACGATGGAGTCCCGGATGTTTTCATCCGTGTAGCCCCTGTTCTCTGAGCGTTTCCTCATGATGACTTCTGACGTGTGCACTCCTCCGATCATGTCCTGTCTACGTGTGCTTCCTGCAAGCGGGCAGAAAGAGAAAAGATGAAGACAAACAGTTTCTTCTTCACATCTTGTCTAAATGGTGCTTGATGCAGTTACTGGCGTAATGACCTGGTCCGGACATGTAAGTCGTGGATGTTTCTGTGGTAAAGGAGCCGCTGCCGCCGCCTGCCCCTCTGTAATTTGAGCTCAGAGTGGACATAGGAGAGGATGATGCGGACATGTTGCGCGTCACTGATCCTCCCGGGAAAAGGAAGTTCTGGTCCCACTTCCCGTTCATCACGTAATCTGTGAAACACCACAGCAGGAGGCAGAGTTATCAACAGACAGAACGTGGAAAATGCAGCGGTTAGCATTCAAGCATTCGGACATTTGATTGGAACAACGCGGTGCCGCTGATGTCAAGCACCCCAAACCAGCCAGTCTACAGAGGAAGCAGCAGCAGTTCAGACCTGTAGCTCCAGTCCTGCCTGCACCACCTGCAGGCCACAGAGCAGCAGTTTAGACGGACACAAGTGTGCCATCTTCAGGCAAGGACAGTAATCCCTTGTTAATTGAGCCATCTGCAGGCAATTAGTGTTACATGCATTTTTTTTCTTTTTTGTTGTCTTGATGACTTGTTTCTCCAGATAATTTAACCTTACACTAACTGCTCTTAGATGTTTAGAAAGGTAAACCCATTTAAACTCATTCACAGATCTTAAAGACTATTAGGTGTTAGTCACAAGTTAAATCTGTTTTTGGTTGATTACTGAAAATCATTTTTATTGGTTTTATTTTATTTTATTTTATAAATTTGTTGAGACATTTTAGCAGAGTCATTTGGATCAGTAGTCTGGGAACTTTGAATATGTTTTGTCTCAATTATTCCAGTGGACGTGGAGATATTTCACTAGTAGTTTCGCATTTCACCGAAAAACCAAAAAAAACCTCATGATGGCACTAAAGGAAAAGTCAGGGGATGAATTTAGTCATGAGGATTCAGACCAGGACATTAAGTTTAGATTTGTATGGCAGTCCATAAAGTAGTTATAGATTTTTCAGTGTGCACAAAAGCTGCAGGTCTACACTGCCAGCCCTGGAGCCACGTTTCTAGTGTGGCTAGAAATACAGATATAACACTAATTTCCTGCAAGTAACCCAATTGATAAAATGGCCGTAGTTTGAGCTTTCTCTTCCTGCAGGTGGCGACAGCGACATGTCATCATCTACAGATCTAAACCATCGCTGCTATCAGTTAGCCATGTGGAAAAACTGCTTTGTGGAGAATTTACCACCTGCTAGATGTGAATATGCTAGTTTTTACAAACCAGTTTCACAAGGTGCTTTCCATTTTTTTTAAAAAAAAGGCACATCAGGAGATTAAAAACAGCTGCAAGAAAAAAAAAACAACAAACAGCTCTAAGGAAAGGTGTCATCATTGAAACTGCCCTGCAGAGATGAGACCGAATTCAATAAAGAAGCCATTATTTCCCTTTACACACACCCAACAGGCTGCCTCCAGATCACTGCCCCCCCTCCCCCTCCCAGAGGGACGGAGAGAGGATGATCATCAACTGGAGGTGGGGCAGTTGATGCCAGTGCTCCTCTCCGGGCAGGTGGCGGGAGGAAAGATGGGATAGGTGCCAACCAGAGGCGAGGGGACAACAACTGCAGCCCGAAACTGAATGATTGACCAGATGTTGATATTTCTGACAGGATCGAATCACGGAGGCAGAGAGAGAAACGCTGGTTGCCTTGCCGGGCACCTGACTGGCCGTGCACAATAGCTGGCATGCTAGCTGCCTGTCTGCCTATCTGTGGGTCTGATGGAGTGGTCTTCACCTGGCAGGGGTGTTTGGGTGTAGCTGAGGTGGGGGGCCTCATCTGAGCTCGTCTCTGTGTCTGTGCTGAGCCGACAGGGGATGACATCCACGCGCTTTTTCCATGACACCTTACGGAGATCCAGGTTGGACCCAACCAACTTGACATATTTCCAGCCTTGTAGTATTTGGGGGTCATGGGGGAGAAGCAAGCAGGCGGAGGATAGATTTGTAGCAAAGAAGTATCAGAGGTTGGTTTTTACTATACATTACTGTAAAGCTATTAAACACATACATGGGATTACATATATATGTTTATGTCACAGGTGTCTTGGAGGCAAGGAGCAACATCAGCATTATCTTCCAGAGGAGAACACAAACACGGCTGCAGACAGCAGGAGAGCGAGAGTAGATCTAATGAGGGTAGGCCTTGCGGTTTGTGATTGTAAAGCACTTCTATTGCACATATCTGGGGACGCATTGGAAGCAGATTTTGCTGCCTGCCTGCCTGCCTGCCTGCCTGCCTGCCTGCCTGCCTGCCTGCCTGGCTGGGGTGTTGCCTGCAGGAAAATGCCCACCAAATGGAAGTGATAAAAAATGGCAGAGCCATGAGAATGAAATGAGGAAGAATATTCTAGTCACACAGAAAAACTGAAAAATGAGAATAAGCGGGAAAAAATGAGAAGAGGCCTTCTCACTCTGAGGTTTTCAGGTGGAGTCTCACGAGTTGGTTGATTTTCCTTCTGACTAACGTTTCAGTGTTGTCTATTCTCTCTCTTTCTGACAGGGCAATAACGCCAGAGCTCAGATTGCATAAACACTCAGCTTAAACACTTGGGAGCACTGTGAATGCAGAGTGAGTTAAGTAAATCCATATTACTCGTGACAGCTCACACTGTGGAAGTCTGGCAGTGACGAGCATCTTTCCAGAGCCAAAAATGCATCAGAATAGAGCACAAGCACAATGAGTTTCTGCTGTAAGTAGCTTGTGGTTGTGGCTCTGGGTACCCACCATCACCAGAGACGCTGGGTGTCTTGGAGCCTGCGGGGGACTTCAGCACCTCATTGCTGTACATCAAGTAGCTGTCATACTCATCTCCTGCCTCTGCATCCACAATGGGGATGTCCGGAATGATGGGAACTGGGGACCGAAAGAACGGGAAATAAATCTCTTTTCAAGGGAAATACAGATTGACCGGAAGTGTTCTTGAGGTGTGTTTTCCTCGGACTTACTGGACAGAGGTCTGGCAGGCTGTGATGCCAGGTTGATGGAGGCATCTCTGAAGGGGCCCCAGCCCACGCTGTTCTTGGCGCGGACCTTGTACTGGTAGGTCTGGCCGTTCTGGAGGTTCTCGATCAACAGCATTCGCTTCTTGGGGTTGTCGATCTTGACTTTCTTGGCGGCGCCCACCGGCTCTGTTAGAAGACAGTAAGAGGAAATGATAGCAACATATTACATGATGCCAGCGTTTGTACAGCGTTTCCTTTTTTTAGGAGGGACTCGGTCTCTTACTCAGTTCGTCATCGATGGGCGTGTAGATGACCTCATACGCTGTAATGTTGCCATTGGTCTCTGCAGGCTCTCCCCAGCTGACCTGAGTGACCGTCGGACTGATGACGTTAAAGGCCAGGCGTCCAGGTTCTCCGGGCACTGGAGACAGAACAGAGCAGGAAGCGTCAGCTTACTTCCAACCGATGTGGTTACTGAGTAGAGATTCACTCATCACTGAATTAAAACAGGTTGCACCATTCAAACTACTTCTTTTTATCCTACATGAACAGCTGCTAACTGAATTCTCAGTAATTACCATCCTCCAGTGTCTGACAGGCAACCATGTCTGTATCGTAGCCATCTCCTATTGAATTGTAGGCGCACACACGCATCTCATAGTCACAGTAGGGGTACAGGTTGGTCAACTCAGCTTGAGGAGCCGTCACATCTAAGACCTGGGCGTCTTTCTCTGCGTCGCCATAGATCCAATACTTAACCTAAAACGCACAGTAAAACAAAAGAAACAGCGTTTGAGAAATACAGTTTCTCCTGTAAATGACTGGTTGGTTACTGACTCAAGGTGAAGCCTCTCAGCAGGTAGCTCTGATGTACCTTGTACCCCATGGGGTTACCAGGAGGTGGGTCCCAGTTGAGGTGGATGTTTCTGGGTCCTGTTGCTTTGGCGTTAAGGTTTGCTGGGGAGGGAAGGTGCCCACCAGGGGAGGTGGCTTTCTGGTTTATGTAGCCCTTCTGCTGCATCTGGGCAATTTCTGGAGATTTGGGGACAGCAGGAAGTAGAGGTTAGAGGATGAGACAAACATTTACCAGATACAGTACCACTGTTTTAGAATGAAACTCCAGAAACTCCACACAAATGCTATTTTATGTTATCTTTAGTTCCATGTGTTTGTGACCAGTGACTGCTTCCCCTTTGTATCTTACCTCCTTCAGTGACATTGATGAGGGTGGTCTTCCTCTCTCCCACAGACGCGTTGCTACTTGGGTCAAACAGCTCCAGTTGGATGGTCTCATTTTTGATTGGGCCAGGATGAGCCCTCGGGTCGATCACAATGTTCTTCTCCGTCTCTCCAGGAGCAAACTTCAGTGGGCCGGACAGCTCAAAGCGCTGGGCCTTCTTGGTACGCCATTTCACTGTGGCAGTACTGTCCTGGTTGCGAGTGCGGACCACAGGGACGGTGTACGTTGGGTCAGACGTGGTGAAGTTTTGGGTGCCCTTTTTGAACATCATCACACTGGGCTCTGTATGAACAAGATAATGTGGAGGAAGAGAAGGAACTTGAACAATAAGTGCTTTGGCTTGGAGTTACAGGCAGACATTCCGATAAGTAAAGCCTCTTGCATCCTTTCACCTGGTTGGTCGGTGATGGTGACGGTCGTTCTCGGGTAGCGTCCCAGCTTGGCGCCCTGCCGTGGGTTACTGAGGTCCATGACAAACTGCTTGACCTGCTTATCCTCCAGGAGGCCATCTTTCTCACCCAGCTCCAGCAGACGTACAGGCACTGTTTTCTGGGTCTCACCAGCAACATAGGACAGGTCTCCTTCAACGTTCACATAGTCCTGAAATAGACATAAAGACAGGTTAGGAATGCAGACGTTCTTTAGACTTATATTGCACATACAAGTCATGACAAACCTCCCTGAGGAGGTCACTGCCAAACACCTGTCCATCTTCATACTGTGGTACATTTTTCAATCTTAGGTAAGAACCCCAAATGTTTTTGTAGTCTCATGTCGGGGTGTCGCCAACTAAGAATTTCCATAGTTGAATCTAGATGGATTATGTTTTTTTTTTTCCTCCTAATCCATATTCATATTGGCTTTCATTCTTCCACTGAAACACCCAATGAAACGTTTCCAGAAATCACTCATTAGCCTATTCTGGATGCATTGAAAAAAAGAGTCGTTGGGTCACGCAGTGATGCCTAAAGCGTGTGTAGGTGTGTAGGTCCATAATGAACGGAGCACGCAGACAGACACACAGACACACAGACAGACAGACAGACAGACAGACAGGTGGACCGTATCACTTGTGTCCATCAAATAGGTTTTTTTATAACCGCATTTTCACACCCCTGTGACAATTCCACTGTGAGATTGGCTCTAATCGGGCTCTTTAGACTGAATTGTTGACTTTCTGGGGTCACCTAGTTAAAGATACCACGCTAAATGTAGAGCAGCGCATCAGTCCACAGCCATCAGCTCACCTTCTTATCCTTGGCTGTGAGGTCCCGTGTACGGTAGGTGACCTGTGTGCGTCCGTCCTCTATGATCTCTCTGCTGATTGGGATGTTGGCCACCTTGTCCTGCCTGCTGTAGGTGTAGGCCGGCTGGAGGAACGAAAAGACACTGGTGGCTGTGGAAGAGGAAGAGGGGAATCCATTAGAGCAATCCACAATGAAGATCATGGACTTTCCCATTAGTCACAGGAGCTCTGATGAGTTAATGGACCCATTTTGAAGGACTGAAGGTTTGCATACAAAGCTAGAATTGAACTTGGAGATTTCTCACCATGCTCTTTGATGATGGTGATGTTCACCAAACGTTTTCCAATCTCAGCAATGCCCAGTGGCACATCCATGGCCTCCACCAGCAACTGCTTCTTGTCGTCATCTTCGTCCTTGACGAAGAGCGGCACGTGAACGTCTACTGACTCCACACCTTCTTGGAACTCTACGGCTCCCGCAGCCTCTGCAGAAGATTACGATGACAGGATTCATGGTAAGACTGATAAAGATGCTCGGCAGAGGTCACAGATTGCGTCAACACAAACTGTATGTCAGACTTCTCATTTCATTCACAAACCTTTGTCTGTGGCCACGGTGTAGTAGCCGGGCACCACTTTGAGGTCTTGGAAGTTTCCAGACTGGACATTTTTCTCTGTGAGTTTGACAATATCAGGGTAGCTGCCACGAGGAGCAGACAAGACTGTGTCCATGATGACATAGTCGTGCCTGAAGAGAACAGGAGGGGCAGAGACATTACATTACTTCAAATGACATTAAACTGTGGCGTTGTCTTGTATTGTATCAGGGAGAATGTTACCTTTTCCCAGCATTTCTCTGCATTCTGCAAGAACCAAAACAAGTATCAATGAGTGAGACGTTTCACTTCCATTTTTTGATTGTTGGAGCATGAAGACACTCGTATCTTACAATGAATACACCTGCAGGTCTGTTAAGGAACCTACTGTATGTAGCTTGACATGTTGTTTACAACATTTTACCTGAATGAGGTCTTTTGCACCTTCTGGGCGCCGGGAATCTGCTTGTACACTTCATTTAGCTGGATGTGAGAGCAAATACGGCGATTAGTCAGACGGCCATCACTCATAAACTCATACACGTGCCTTCTAACAAACAAAAATACACTCACATTATCGCCGACTTCCTTGCGGAGCTGTTCAGCTTCTCTGGATTCGTGCCGGGACAAGTTCTCAGAAAACAGCCTGTTCAGCCGGAGGGAGACCGGGAACTGGACTGCAGGGGGAAGGAGCAGCCGGGAAAATAAAGCAATTAAAGGTTAAAGTCCCAACATCACAACATTCCAATATCTGATCCTAACTTCTTCAGCTCAACATATACACAGCAGGTCACTTGACTGGTGCTGAAACATTTGATCACTCACTGGACTCTTTAGGGTTGGGCTTTATCAGAGCCTGGGGGTGATTGGGTCCTCGGTGTACGTTATCAGTAACCTTCCAGCGAACCACATCGGTTCCTTTGGGTGGGCCGGTCCTCACCATCGGTGTGTCCAGATGGTCTGAAGTGAGCAAAGACTGGCGGAGCAAATACTCGTCTTCCTTGAAGCCAACCATGCGACCTGGAGGGAACACAACACAAGGTGACTCATCTTCAACATGGGTCCGTGTGGGTGGAAGTTTGAAAACAATACTGTCACCTCTAATATAACAAACATCTTACCTCTCCTACAGCAAGGCAGCAGGGCAAGACAGCTCTGTGGCAGGAGAAGACAGAAAGCATTTGATTACTTTCACCGGGGCTGAACAATGTGAATCATTTACGGTTGTAAGTGTGTGTGTTTATACCTGGCAGCAGGTTTTGCAGCAGGCACAATATTTCCAGCAGCAGAGCAGCAGAAGTGCCAGCAGTAACAAGAGGAACAAAAGGAGAGGGAGCAACCACAGGAGACTAGCAGGGGGACAATCTGAAGGTTTATCACAAAAGGTAGACACGGTTAGAAACACAACAGTCATACAGAACAATGCCGCTAGAGATTTAACTGGAATAAAGGGAAGAGCTCCTGTTCTAAAATCACTGTGTTGACATCAGTTAGGTCAGTTATAGTTTTTTCAGACTGCTGCTGTTGCTGTTTAGTTCCAGTGGCGTCCTGCTATGCTTGTAGTTTTGGTTTTAATTGTCCAGAAATTGGCTGCAACCCCAACACAAATGAGGTGAATGGAATTGTGTCTGCGGTGCTCACGCCTTTCAAAAATTACATTAAAAACACAGATTTGTTGGAGCCATGTTGCTCTGAAAAAATCTACTGATCTCACAGAGAAAACTTTCCCTGAAAACCAGGGCTGGAATACCAACTGAGCAAAGTGGGCAACTGACCTGCAAGAAATCAATACTCAATAAGGTGTAAAGATACGTTCAAGTTCACTGAAAACTTCATTTTAACGTGTTAAATCTTTCTCAATATCAGTTACAACCTGCTGCTCTGCTTCCACAGAACAGTGTGGGTGTGGTTTGGTCAGATCTGATTGACAGTGACAGCCTGGCAATATAAGCAAACAGCAACCTCTGTCATCATATTTGGTTTCAAATGCTGCTCTCGCTGATTGGTCTGTGGCATCACCTTATTTCAGCTGAGCTTATCGCCCACTTCAAAGCAGCGACATGAGAACAAATAAAAGAGACAGGAGCCTCTCATTTGAAATAACCAAAACCGCTCTAACTTTGGCAGAAAACTCATGAAAGACCCCCAGCTCACATTGGCTATAGTGTCTACTTTGAGCGCTACAGCTCATTTCAGAGAAGTCAACAAAACAAAACTACAAGAGTAAAAGTGCTTTAATAATTTCTACATCAGTTGCTGAATGAGAGCACAGAGCGTATGTGATGCATATCAAACCTGTAGCTCACCTTTCTTTTCGAGTACCTGAACCTCCAACTTTTTAATTGAAGGATTTTTAGGGTTTTCAACAGTGTAGTAGTATGTACAGTCATCCTCATCACGGAAACTGCACGAATCAAGCACTTTCTCCCCTGAAAACACATCCATAGTTCAGTTATTGGTGTTTCAAAAGTGCCGTCGTCATTATCACCTAAAAGAAGACCAGGAGTCTGTGCAGGGTGCATCTGGATAATCAATTATTCAGTAGAAAGGAAGTCACAGTTATTTTGCACCTTGTCTGTGTACTTACGTTCTTTAAGTTCATCCACCATGACAATATCGAAGGGGCACTTAGCGCATTCCTCTTCCTCTTTCTTCTCTCCGGTCTTCCAGGCCTTACAAAGGACGCAGGCCTTTGTACCCTCACACACCCCCAACTGGGACTAGACAGGACACACACGCACGAAGAAGGTGAGACAGAACTGTACAGATATGCTAACTAAGGTTAAAAAAAATAGGGGATAGCTGGAAAAGCAAAGGCACGACTAAAAATGATGTTGGAGCTGCGAATTTCTATCAATACGCGCCCTCCACAACATACTCAGAGGCATAAATGCACATATGTTCACATTACACACCTCGAAATTTGGCTCACAGGTTGAAGTCACCTCGATACTGGAGGTTGGACACTCACAGCGGCCACATACGCAGCTACTTTGCCCATTGCAGACACCCTGGTCCAGAGGAAGACAGAGTCAGGCACCCAATCACGTGTAGGTTGACACAATGACCTAAACTGCAAACGAGAACTGTTGGCTCTACTCACGCCATTGCTATCCAGACAGGTCTGGTTGCTCTTGGGACACTCACAGGAATTGCCCTCCCAGCCCTCCATACATGCACACTGACCCATAACGCAGGAGCCACGATCTGAAGAGAGGAGAACTGTTTTATCCCTGAGGTAAGTGGTGTGTGTGTGTGTGTGTGTGTGTGTGTGTGTGTGTCGGGGAGTGTGTATGTAATAGTACACATAACATAAAAAAAGAAAAGCAGCATGATTTGAACTTGACACTTATTGATAAAATGATACTGCTTATAATTCACTGAACTGTGTCCTTTCACTGATATCATCATCATTATTAAATATGAGGTGACATTTCATGGATGAAAATAGAGCGTCATACCGTTGCAGAGGAAGCCTCCATATCTTTGACACTGGGTGTTGTCGTACTGACAGTAGGGTCCTTCAAACTGATCCGGGTTGTAGCACACACAGGTTCCACACGCCAGGCAGTCCCCACGGCCTGAGCAAGGTTTCGTCATGCCCGGCCCAATACACTGGCTGGTGTCCAGAGCCGAAGCACTTGCTGAGCAGTTACAGAATGTATTCAGCCTGAAGGAGACACACGGACAAAACCAAATGAGAAAAAACAAAGATTCCAGAGGCCTGAAACAGTCCGTCGCTTTTGCAGAGGTTCCATAACCCATGTATGAATATAGTGAGAAATACTTAAATAGTCTCACCAGCCATCATAGCACCGACACTTCCCGCACACCAGGTCTCCGTTGCCGTGGCATCTGGCTGCTTTAAGGATGGGAGTCTTGAGGACAGACAAAGGAGACACTGTGATGAATCTACAATTCAGAAGTGCGACTTAATGACTTCAGCTTGCGTTGCCTACCTTCTCACAGTCACAGGTTGGACACAGAACGGAAGCCTTGATGTTGACACCGTCATTAAAGGTTGTGGGTTTGACTCTCATTGTCCCCTCTTTGCCCTCTGCTATTTGACAGACAGGCTGCTCGTCGACCTCTCGCTGGGCTTTGAGCCGCAACTTGAACTTGCCCTGGAGAACACACACACACACACACACACACACACGGTAGTCAGTGTTTAGTTTAAATGGCCAACACTGTGTTTCATTCACTTGATGGCAGTAATGTAAAGTCGTCCTGACCATAATTACATTTCAGATAGGAACATATAATTTACAACAGCAACATTTCTGCTGATTCCTGCTGAACCTTGTTGACACATTTAGCAAAGTTTTGAAGAAGCTGCTTATAATTCCAGGAGGTATTTGAAGTGCTTGATTTTTGATTTCGGCAGATTAGTTTCTTAAAAGTTCCATTTGAGAGGTTGGGTGGTATAGCGTCTTATTTTGTCCATGTAATTGATTAAATTGGATATTCGTGTCACAACACTGTAAAAGGAAATGATTTACGATGGATATCATGACAATAAAGACGGCTGTTGTGTGAAACCAGTGGGTGAGTAATTCCTGCTTTTTAAACCTATTCATTTGTTTGTTTGTCATCTTCCCTTTTACACTTTGAATGTATGATAGTACTAGTAGTAATATGTATGATGTATGATGGCAAGAATTAATATATTGGTTGTAAGCATGAAACATCAGTCTATGGACTATCGGCTTTTAAAAACCAGTATTTGGCCTTTTAAATCCATGAATGTGTGTGTGTGTGTGTGTTTGATCAGCTGTTTCCAGTTTGTTTTTCTCCTTACTATTGCTCCAGGCTTGAAATCAAAAGCCCCGTATTTTTTAACGGTTCCACTGGTGGACAAGAACTGTGCCTCGAAAGCCTTGGGTTTCTCCTCTGCACGGATGCTCATCTTGGAACGGATATTCTGAAAGGACATGCGAGAACATCAGCAAACACCAGTTTTGCGTAGCTGTTTTATTCTAGTCGTCTGCAGAGTGCCAGCAACTGGAAAAAAAAAGCCACAAAAAGATTTTTACCTCAAAGGCAATCTCCATGACTTGCAGGATATTGCCTGAGTCCTCTTGCAGCAGACCAACCTCAGCGATGGGGAAATACTCTTGGAGTTTCTATGCAGAGAGAGAGACGAGACAAAAAGTGAATCCATGACCCAAACTCATGCTTCGGGAGCAGAACTTCACTGAAGGCTGAACAACAAAAGTGCACCAACCTTGTAGTACGAGTAGGAGTGGTTGGTGACGGCAAAGATGGGAATGATGTTGTGTTTGCCCAGCAGACGAACCAGTGTGGGTATCGAAGGGTAATCCTGCTTTGTATCCTCTGTGTATTTGCCTTTTGCGTCCAGGTGGCAGCGCTCGTCGTTGCGTGGCAGGATGCCTGACAGCACGTTGGCGCCGTCGGCCTCGTAGTGGAAGGCTGACTCAGTGGAGAAGACCAGGAGATGTGTGCTGAGGTCGCGCCAGCCAATCTTATCCTGGGAATAAGAATACCAGTCAGGCGGGAGCAGAGGATACAAGTGGTTGGAGGAGAAAAGGGATATGTAGATAAAAGAAAAGATGCACATTTTGCATTTTGCATGTGACCAAAGGTGACAATTATCATTACGCTAAAAGCGACCCCTTTCACAGTACTAATCAGATCCATAGTTACACAATACACCATGTTGATCATACACATTTTAAAGACATCCTCATCAGGTGACCTGACTAAGAGAGACATTAACGGGATCTCAAGCAGAAAACAACTAATGTCTTCTTCTTTCATTTGTTCAAACCATTGAAATGTTTATCTGTGACGCACTAAAATGTACTTTAGCAGTTTAGAGTCATAAAGTCAAGTGTTCACAGTGAAATGTATCTAAAGTTGGTTAATATTAGCTAACATTAGCCACCATGAGCTGAACCACTGAATGTACTGAATTGAACAAAGATGCATTTTATTATTTATGAATTCAGCTACCTATTAGTAGTAATTACTTGGTTTATCTTTTCTTTCAAATGGCACATGGTCTAACTTTAACATCACATTAAAGTGCAACTTTTGGCCTTTGTTTTGTTTTTGAGAGAGAGGTGTGAGTTAAACTCACAAGCATCTGGACATTTCTGCTGCCATATTTTTAAATAGTAGAACTTAGTGGTCTGACTGACCCCACAAACTGCTGCCTGCAATATGGCATCAAAACCTCCTTCGGGGGCGTCCAGGTTGCCGGATATTCTCTCCTTCTGGAGCTCACTGGTGAAGAAGTCCAAGTCGTTGGTCAGCTTGATGACGGTTTGGTATGAGAACGGAGGGTCACTGTCGGGCCACGGCTTGGCGAGTCTGAGAAGGAGGGGGCGAGGATGGACATTCAGATTACACGACTGTATGTATGCGTTTAACCTTCTGCAGTGTGTTCGTGTCACATTTTCTGTCTTACTTGGCGGGTCTCATGTCAGTCTGAGGCTCGATCACTTTGTCCACAAACTTTCCAAACCCAATGGCGTAATCATTTGACAGCCTCTGAACCAATGAAGCTGCAGGAAATACATCAGGATTACCATGCTAGTATCATAGTATTAGTCATCGCAACACACTGCCAATGCGAAGATGCTCACCCAGCTGTTTGCCCATCTTCTTCAAGTTGTCCAAATCGTCAGACATGGAGTTGGAGAAGTCCATGAGAATATAAAGGTCCAGAGGGCCTTGGGTTGGAGTGAACACCTCCACATCCACTATCCTCTCCTCTCCCGGTAGAAACGTCATGCTCATCTGCTGTGGAGACACCTGAGACTGCGAGAGCGCCATGTTGATCCGCTGCTCCTGAGCAGGAACAAAAACAGAAGTTAAGTTAGGATTTCATTCTTTTTGATCTGAAAGAACAAATGATTTGAATGGCTGGAAGAGACGAAGTGATGAAGACTTACTCTCTCTATCTTCATACTGCTTTCAGCTGAGATTAGAGCTGCAGCAGTGCAGCCGTGGGCGAGCATGTTCTTGCGCAGGTCACAGCGCGGGCCATTGAAGGTCTGAGCGAACAGGAGGTTTGATTAGTGAGCTCTGATTATAAATTCAGGCTGAAGATGTAATCTGCACCTTTGAAGTAGTAGTAACCTCAGCGTACATAGCTACCATCCAAGACTCAAAATACTTCTTACGTACACTGAATGCTAAATAGGGCAGTGTTTCTCAGCCCTATTGATTTAGATCAGGACTGACGGATTTAAATCCACTTCTTTTGTATTCCTGTTACTTTCTGCTCTCACCTCATCAGGGCAGTAGACGCAGCCTTTCCCAGACTGCAGGCACTCGGAGCAAGTCTTGGCCCTGGAAGCCAGGCAGTAGTTCACTGTAGGGGGGGGGGATAGGGAGGGGGAGAGTGTCAGGATGAGTCAGCATCACATAGGGACAACAGAGTAAATCAAACCCATGAAACATAGCTAGAAAACCTGCAGTAACGCTGAACAGACTTTGGCACAGACTCTTGTTTTCTCCTGATAATGTTCCAAATGAAACCAATGCTGAAACCAACAGCTCCCTGAGACACTGAGACAGTAGTAAACAAAAGGGTGGCTCAAAAATAAAATGAAATAGTGGAGTCTAAAACAGTGACTTGGCTGAGCTACTGAGATTAGGCTGCAAACTACTGTTTTAATTGTGAAGTGTGTATGTCAGTTATATGTTCAATCAATCAATCATTTAGATACAATGACACAAATTACTGATAATTCACAATTTCCCCCATCGCCCAAAGAAGAAAAACACAGAATTATTCCATTTCTAATCATATAAATTGGTGAAAATCAGCGATTTCAGAGGCTCAGCGTTCACCTAAAATGCCAACCAGCCTATCAACATAGAACAGAAGCCCCTGAAATTGAAAACATGAAATGATGTGGATCCGATTGGGCTTCCTCACCTTCAGCATAGCAGCAGGTCAACAGGAGGGCCAGAAGCCCGAGCCCCGCCGAGAGATGCAACGTCCATCTCCCCATCTCCTTCCTGCAACAGAAACACATGAATACACTACAGTCAGACAGGCAAATGTACAATACAGCTATGAATCCATCGTTACAGACAGAGAGAGGGAGAGAGAAAAAAAATAAGCTACCGACTTTCCTCCTCCTGTGATATCTGTGCAGACTGAGGTGTAACTTGAACCACCTGTGCTTCCCCTCGGTCAAGCTCCAGAGAAAGTGAACAGGCCCAGACACTCTCCTTACCTTCACTTCAGTTTGTGAAGAGCTGCTAACAGACACTCCGTGCTTTAAGAAGATATGACAGGTCCTTTTTTTTTAACATTTTTCCTATTGACTAAAATAACTGAATACACAGTAGGCAATAACAGTGACCAACGCACAGTTTATATATTACATATTTGGTGGTACCTAGCCATGCAGGTAGTTTTGGTGCTCTGGTTTGAAGATAACAGCCCGACATAATGGAGGTAAATAGAAATGTAGCTGTCCGATGAAAGCACTGTCGACAGTTTTCTTTGACACTACTTTCTACAGAAGAAATAGTCACTTTGAATGGAAGGCGCCACTACGGGGTGGGACCTGGAAGCATTCTGGGCAGATGCTGCGCAGACTCTTCACAAACAAAACCACACAATTTTATGCTGGAATTCTGGATAGAAAACAATCTGATAGACAAGAAACCGCGAAACTAAAAAGACCCCACTAAAAGACAGGAGGAGGAGAGTGAACAAAGGGCACTATGTGGCACGAAATGTCTCAGTAATTGTCTCAGTGGGCAGATAACAGAATACTGTACGTGCCACCGCAGAGCACAAAAAAAAAAAAAAAAAATGATGATTTGTGCTCTGAAGATTTACAACTGCAAGAAGGAATTTCTCCTTGAGGCGAGAGAATGACCTGTCCAAGTTAAAAACACAGTCTCAAAACACACGGGAAAGGCACCTCAGCACCTCCCTGTGAACTCCAGCTGAATACAGGTGTGTGTGTGTGTGTGTGTGTGTGTGTGTGTGTGTGTGTGTGTGTGTGTGTGTGTGTGTGTGTGTGTGTGTGTGTGTGTGAGAGAGTGCATGCCATAAGTTGTCACATAAATCACTGACCGAGATGGGCCAGGAGAAAAACAGAACAGACCATCTCCTATGCTCCAAACTTGACCACTCACAGAATATGAGCTGAGCTTTGTTTTTTTCCCCCTCCTTCTCAGACAAAATCAAAAGCATGCAGGCGTTTACGACGCTGACAGTAAACTGGGAGACACAAATTACAGCTTCCAGGAGACAGAAAATAGAACTGAGTCATTCGTTGTTTTTTTTTTTTGGTCGCAGAAAAGACGGGGAGTTTTCCCGGAGTTCAAAGTCGGACTGGTTGTCTCCACAGACAACAACATGCCTGCCAGGTGAAAATACCGCTGCTGGGTGTGGGTCTGACCCCTGTCGTGACATCATGAGTAAAGGGTGGGGGTCGTCTGTAACAGGTTTAGGGGTCATGCTCACAAACCTGGAAAATAGCAGCCTTAGAAGTTGTCACTGCATTCCACCTTAAGAACCCCAATACCACAAAGCAAACTAATACAGCAGGTTTCATAATGTCTCAATCAGTGGACGACAGCTAACCTGCTTATCTAACAGTGGGAACTCTCTCTACTGTTTGTTCTAATCCAGTTCCTTTCACCTGTGTTGCATTGTAGTCCACACTCTGATGTGGGCAGTCATGCAGAAATTTAAAAAAAAAAAAAAACTCTCTCTAGCTAAAAAACCTCTAAGCTAAATCAAAATCTGTCCAGAGCTCAGTCTTCAGTCTTGCATGCAATTTTTAAAAGCACACGGAGGGATATAAACTTACATAACGTGCACTTTACAGCCGTTCACCTTGCTCAAAAGTCATACAGAATATGAAGCAGCAGAATCATTTGTAAATCCTGCAGAGCTGAGAAGAACACGCCTGAGGTGAAGGGCACTGAAAACAATGCAGCCATTAGGAAATGTATGACTGGATACAAAGAGATTACTGATCAAACAAACCTCTTACCGCGCTCTCTCTCTCTCTCTCACTTTCTCAGTCCAAGTCCAAAAGTCCAACAATGAGTAAGAAAAAGCTAATTCCTTTTCGCTTTTTCTAACCCAAGAGTTTGGGAAAAGTTTGTATCCACCTGTAAAAAGGTGAAAAAAAAAAAAAAAAAAAAGATCAAAGTTCCAAAAAGAAGAGACGGGACTTCCAGTTGATCCTTTCTGTCTCTTCGTTCTTCCCTGCTGTACAGTCCAGTCTGGTCAAATATTTACTTCTTTGCCCTCAAACTCAGCTGAGCCGAGTGTGTGTGTGTCTCTGCAAGTTTTTAAGTGTGTGTGGGAGAGAGATGTGAGAGACAGTGAGAGTCAGTGAATATGACTGTGTTGCTGTGACTTGATCCCTCCTTTAGTTTTGCACGCACACACACACACACACACACACACACAGACACACACCGACACGCCCACGCACTCTCGCACACACACACTCTCCCTTCGCTATCCAGGTGAGTTGTGTGTGTGACAGAGGGTTAACTCCCTTCCTGTGCTTCTCTCTCTCTACCCCACCCTGTTAGAAATTAAAAGCTCCACACCTCGTGTGTCAGGGCCCCCCTCCCTGCTGCATTCCACCCCCACAGGAGTTCACCTGTGTGGGCTTGAGGCTGGGGAGCCAGGCCCCTCCTTCCGTGGCCTTCTCCCAGGCTCTTGGGAGTGGCAGGCAGAGCAGAACACTGCCTGCAGGCTATGGGAAATGGCTTTGTGACTCTTGTGTTTACACAATCGTGTTCTCACTCTCACAAGCACATACTCTACTTGTCAAATATTTGATATGAACATTATGATTGCCTCATACCTTCCTTTTCTGGAGGTAAGGCTACTTCCTTTGTTCTGTAGACTAATGAAGGTGTCAGTTACCAGCATGGGAATCCTTCATTCCTGAGCAGTGGGACAGAGTGATAGTGACCCCCGGCACTCAGTCCTGGTGCTCACTATGTTTAACTGTATTTCTACAGACTTGTACAAAGGTGCTTAAAAAGCTAGAATGAACTTGTTATAGTTGACAATCCAACAATTAAGGGTCCTCAGATTTAAATGTCCTTTCAGCATTTACTGCAGTAAGTCAGTGTGCTCCAAACCATCCCATACAAACGCTTTCTTTCAGCGCCTTCCAAAATCATGAACTAAAAATGAAATGAGTGTTTTCTGATCTGCCACCACACCGTTTAAGGTTTGGTCAAGTTTAGACAATGACATGGTTAGTATTAAAGGCTAAGGTTAGGAAAAGATTGTGGTCGTGGTTAAAACAAGCTGTGGCTAAGACTGAAGCGTGTTATGGTAAAATCACAGAAGAAGAACTGTTTTTAAACACATTTGCTGTATGTCAGATTTTTAATCAAAAATGTTTCAGTGCTCAAGGAAACAGACAAAGAATGATGAACACAATTTTGGTATATTTTGAGTGCCTTGAATAAAATCGACTACAAAGTAAGTGTACTAGCCAGATCTTTTGGCACCACTTGTCTTGGTTTTACTGGGGCTGATGGTCATAGTTATGCAGATGATACACTGATATACATTTCTTTACTCAAATACTTTCTCTAAACTTTCTAGCTTGTAAAATGAAAACAGTGATTTAATTTAATTTACAAATGTCTTTTTTTGTCTGACCAACAGTGCTTAACCTCGAAATATTCAGTTTACCATCACATATGTCAAAGAAAAGCATCAAATCTTTACATTTGAAATGATTAAAACAATAATCAAAAGAGTTGATACATTTTCTGTTGATTGACTAATACTTACACTCCTCCAAAACTCAACTTTTAGTTCTTCCTCTGGACCAAGAATCACTAGACACTGGTTCTGGTCAGGATTTAAATAAATTATCTGGTTGACTTTAATGTCTTTTACATTTGTTTCTTCTTGGAAATCACCGCCTTTGAACTACCTTTTTTTTCAGTGAGTGTAGCCCAGTCATCATTCCATTTATCTATTTTGTGTTAATTGTTTGATAAAATACTTTGTGGTGCATTCTTGCTTGATAGTTGCTCTTGATTAGGAGTACAGTAATATTTAGAAAAAAGGAAGTAAGAGTTCAGTGTGAGCGGTATTATGTTTATTTCTCCGGACAAGCCTTTCTTTTTGGCTCCAGCAAACGACACGTCAGGTGTTAAAGGTTATTCTCAATCACTGTTGCAGTATTACACCCTATCACGCACTTCACAGACTCAGATCAGTGCCCATATGGTGGACCTGCCATCTGGGTTTCAAGGGGTTAACATGACTTGGAGGAGAAAATAACCTTTTCCACTTCACTGTACATACCATACTGAGCAGTCTGAATGAGGACATACACAGTCACACTCCTAGCAACAAGATCGGGTGTGATACAATGGCTAACTTCTCTTGAAGGGGAACAAAACCTCTGCAGAAACACCCTCCTCCCTCTCGCTTTCTTGGCAGCGATGCCAGTCCAAACAGCCCTTTCACATGGTGGAGGAGGAGCTGAACGGGAGTGGCCCACCTACTAAATCATTTTTGTGCAAAGGTTCCCTGAGTGCAAGAAATAAAGCACTTTTCAGGCACGATTTGAGCTGTCAGTAAACGTGGCCGGTGACCCCCTGCAAGCCATGTCAGCTGTACA
The DNA here is from genome assembly GCF_042242105.1 of Pempheris klunzingeri. Taxonomy (NCBI): domain Eukaryota; kingdom Metazoa; phylum Chordata; class Actinopteri; order Acropomatiformes; family Pempheridae; genus Pempheris; species Pempheris klunzingeri. The sequence goes on from NC_092031.1 coordinate 17,781,123, forward strand.
GCTCTACTGTAAACGTGGAAAACTGAATAAAATCTCCTGCACTTTCCTATAAAATGCATCCTGAGGGGTTTTGATATATTGAATGTTAGGTGAATTAACTACAAGAAACCAGATCCTTTTGTGACATTTGCTTTATTTACACAACATTATATTGTTTTCAACACGTAGATAAAGTTACAGAAAATTTAGCTAATATTAAAAATGATCGAACTAATAAACATTTCCAAAAAAAGCAAATGACAATAGAATTTAAAATGAATAAATGTACCTTAGAGTGAAAATGTGAAATATGATATCACAACTTCTTTCACAATTACTTTCATGTGTCTGCATCCCTGAAGGTCGACAGTGATATCTTTTTGCGTTGGAGTGCAGCCCTAAGAGGGCAAAAATAAAACGGACAGATAGCAAAATGAAAAACAGACACAGAAAATGACGTTCGTAAACTCAAGGCTAGAATGTGACATTGGTAGATATGGAAACTTTTCCACCCTCATTTCATATGAAAAGCCCCTCGTAATGGACAGTTTTCTGTAGATAACCTTGGAAGTCCGGCCTTGACAGAGTTTTCTGATCCGTCAAGGCTGCACAGTGTAAATAAATCTGTTCAGAAAGAAGAAACTCAAAGCCAAAGAAGATCAGACTGTGATCTGTGCCCTAAACAGAGGGAGAGGTAGAGTTGACTTGATTTTGATTGATTCGGTTTGAGTTTGCCGATAACGTTGGTCGACGTCGTCAGCATGTCTAAAGGCATGAAGCCTAGAACAATTTAACTGAGAGGCACAAAGAGGTTGGCTGGAGCGACTCTTGGGCTGGACAGAGGGTAACATCTGTCCAATGTGTGTTAAACTTAGACTGCACTCATTGTTTCGGACTCTATCGTAAAAGTAAAGTGTTAATATTCAAACACACCAACAACCACCGCATCAAAAGTGAGCCTGAAGTCATTTAGACACAGTAGCTCTGGCAGAGCAGTGCTGCTCCTGAATGAAGAAAGGTGACTGAGTATGGGGCCCAGTCATGCCCATGACACACCATCACTCACAGGCTGTGGTGGGGGGAGACCACGGGGTGTGGTGCCAGCCTAAGGTGGTAAAAACACATCACTGTAATTAAACAAAATAAAATGGCATTGCATTGAAGGCAAACAAGGACATTTTAAGCAGCTATCCACAATACAATATTGCGAAACGTTTATTTTTACATAAATTGTGTTATTTAGCCGTCTCAGATTGTAGACACTTAGCATGAATCCTGAAAAGCCCCCCCCCCCACAAAATGACCCTTTAACTAAAAAGATGGCTTTAAATTAGATTTCTGCTTCTCGGGAGGACTCCATGTCAAACTAGCCAAATAAAGCTTCTGTGTTCTTTAGACAGACGATCATCCTTCAGCATAAAAGTTTCACAGTGCCAAGCAGGAGAAGTGAAAATGACATCCTATCTTAACATGAGACATTCTTATAGCTAGCCTAGTGCTAGTTGGCAGAACTTGTTTGCCACATTAATAGTATATTATTATCACTGTTTAATATTAGAACATTAACAGGCATTTAAAACCTGTGATTGCTATAAAAAAAAAAAATGAAATGCCAAAGAACTTCTCAAACTCTGGTCAGCTTACTGTCAATGGACACATTTGCCAAAGCGATGATGGAGCTACAAGCTGACCTCGGGTGTTCCCCTTGGATAGGAGATTAAAAAAATGAACACTTACCTGTCCACAAAGACTGCTGAGATGATGAGAACACCGGGCGGCTGCTGTCATTTCACTCCAAAAAATGGCTGTTTGATGTTTTCCTCACAACATATAAATCACGTCATTTCCTGCATGCTGCTTTTCTGATGGTGAGGTTGGACACAGTAACACAGTACTGACTGAATGGTGGAAACGTGACCCTTACACTACGCTGATTTAAAGACATCAGACACCAGACTTCAGTGTTGAATGAACAACTTTTGCTATCAGAGGCATCTGTGCATAACCAGGAAGAACAGAGGAAAGCACATTAAGCCCAGGGATCCGTCTGATGTACCTCCGTAATGCACCAAATAACCCTTTTAAAACACCGAGGTACAGATCATTTCTTTACTCAACAAAAGAAATAATGTGTACACTCACTTGCTCCTTGCCCACCAAAGGACAAACCCCTCCAGTGCACTGAGCTCCACTGTCTTTCTCTGTAACTCTCTCATCATGTCTGTCCTTTGCTAGCACACAAATTACTGAGACTTACTGTGAACAAGGTGCTGTGGCGGTGACCTGGACTCATACAGACAGACAGCGCTCCCCACCTAGACTGCTGGGACTCCAAAACAATTAAAAACAATATATATATATAAATAAATTTGAAAAAAAAGTAGAGTTGCATAAGTTTTGGGATATTTGGAGGAAGCCCGACAGGAATGTCTCCACTTTCAGCTCCTCTCAGCCAACTGAGAGCAGAATGCACCCAGCTCCTCGCCAATTTACATGACAAAAACTGCTCTTTTTGGATCAGTGACTTCATTCAGTGCTTCTAATGGCCTTTTTCCTTTTT